>NC_044910.1:19876375-20040917 GCF_001633185.2 Quercus lobata | reverse complement strand
CATATGATAGGCGAAGGGAGCATACATTAAAGTTCTACAACCAAATTAAAACAGTAACTATTCAATAAAATTATTGTTGGACAAAAGTCTTAGCACACAATGGCAGTTCAATACTAGAAGGGCCTTGTGGTTGAACTTGCCAAAGTATCATTGTTCGTATTATAGGAAAGAGCTGCATCACGCAACTAATGTAACGAGTAAAATGGATAGCAAAGAGTTCAATTATTCGTAATTTACAACAATAAACAAAATAACAAAACCTTTAATACAACATAGTCTACATATTCGCCTAGCGGATATAACATATTATACATAGTCACCTAACACTTGTCCATACTGATACAACATACTCTACATAATCACCTAGCTTGTCCATACAGAAGATAACGACAAGTCCCACGTACAATGTCACTTACGAAAATCAAGTCTCCGCTTGCCTGACAAACATGAAATACGGTTATTAGTTTCCAAATGCAAAGAACAAAAACCAAATGACATTCTGAGTATATTATATAAAAACAGTGACGTCACTTGCCTAGTTCATAGCACTACCACTTGTCGAAGCCCCATGGGAATTGGGACAGCATCTACGGTTATGCCCCTCTTGATGACACACTCTACATCGTTGCCTCGGTTGAATCTCCCTCAACTCCGGATCTTCCCTCCGGCTTCCCCGTTCTCGCCGTACCCCATCCATTTCACTCCTTATTCTTGACATCGTAGGACGACCTTTGGCCCGCAACAATCGTGGGTCAGGCACCCACCGTGGTCCGCGAACGTCTGTCCATAATGACTCTGACTTTGGCACCACAAAATTATGTGAATATGTGAGAATGGCGTTGTTCAGACTGTAACATGGGTCAATATAGCTGGGCGCATCGAGATGCAGACTTTTAAGAACTTTAATTGCATGTGAACAAGGGATCTTCAAGTTTTGCCACTTTCCACAACCACAGGTTCTATCAAATACGCGCACATCATGACTGTGATTTCCCCCTCCAGCTCTATGGTCGTTATACGGGGTAACCACTTAATATATACCCTCTGCATGATTATAATTCCTCAGAGTGTGTCCTGCAATTTTCTGTTCATTTTTGTTATAGATCTCCATTGCATAATCACTCCACACCTTACCTCGAGAGAGATCAGAAGTAATTTGTTTATGTCGATCGTGGAAATATGCAACAAGTTTAAAATAAGTGAACTCAACCATTGCAGCAATTGGCAAACCGCGGGCACCTTTAAGAACCCCATTAAAGCACTCAGAGATATTGGTTGTCATTGCCCCGTACCGTCTTCCACCATCATGTGACTGGGTCCATTTGTCTACATCCTCACTCATTAGATATGTGTATGGCATATAACGTATAATCCGGCGATCAGTAGAGTCTACACCCCTCAGTAAATTAATCTCTGCCTCCTTAATGGTTTGCATTATGGACACAAATTTAGCATCATGAGTCGCATATCCAGCTTTCAAGGCCAATGCCTTTAGAGTCGGGTTATTAAAATGTGTGTTGAAGTTGCTAGCAACATGTCGAAGGTAATATCGATGATATACCCGTTCTCTTTCGTCTTGCCCTCTAGGCCACTCTCGAATGGCGCATTTGATACCTTTATGTCGGTCAGAAATAATGCAAATGTCCTTGTTTTCAATAACACGCTCTATCGAAGTCCTGAGACACTCTAAAAACCACCCCCAACTAGCCCCTGACTCCTTGTCCACAACAGCAAAGGCGATAGGCAAAACCTTTTGATTAGCATCGGTTGCCATTGCAATCATCAATACCCCTTTGTATTTACCATATAAATGAGTTCCATCAATACTGATCACTGGCCTGCAATACTGGAATGCAGCAATGCATGGAGCGAATGCCCAATATACATAGCGCAGTAACGTAGTACCTTCTAATGGCTTAGGTATGGTGTGATAGCTATACTGGGTACCCGAATCCTGATCCAAGTATGCCAACAACTTTCGCAACCTTTGGTAAGACTCCTCCCAATCCCCAAAAATCTTAGCAATTGCCTTTTGTTTTGCGTCCCATACTTTATAGTAAGAAAGCTCATGATCATACTTAGTACGGATGATCTCCCAAAGCTCATCAACAGTAGCAGTGTGCTTTTTTCGCAATCTTCCCACAATTTCTGATGCAACAAAATTAGAATCCATCATTCTACCATCTCTTCGCAGCCCAAAGGGTATACAACTGTGTGGACCCACATAAGACGTGACCATCCACAGACCATTGAATTTAGGCTTCATGTATGCCCCAACGTACCACTTGCAATTGTCGTCAATGCATGCGGCGCACAATTCAGTTGTGCTCGACCTTTGGATGGAGAAATTTCTATTATCCTTTGCTGCATATATTATCAATGCACGCTTCACCGCAGCTTTATTTGCAAAAGTCAACCCTTTACAAAAATGCATCCCATCTTGCCAAGTACAAAGATATGGTATCTGAAGACGTGAAGGATCAACCATATTTTCCCAAGTATTTGCGTAGAATGAGTCCGCAGGAGGTCTGTAGCCAGTGGTCGTATCTGTATCATGCTGGACACCAATATCATCATCATCTGCATCACCTTCATTATGGTACTCCATATTTTCCTCTTCAAAATTAGGAACGACTTCATGCTCATCCACATCGTTCTCAAAGTCACCTCGCTCAATCCTCTCTTCGTACTGATCCATATCATCATTATTTTCACCATCATTCGCAGCATGATCTTCGTCTTCGTCTTCGTCTTCCTCCTCTAAATGTGTCTCTTGAGAGTAGAGGGTTCCACCAGTATTCGCAACATAATCTTGAGATGACAGCGTATAACCTCCCATTGCATACCCTCCCATTGTAGTGCATCCATCATCTAGGGTTGTAAATTGTAAAGCCGTAGATGTTTCTTGCACCACCTCAGTACTGTTGTCTACACTCGCCTCCAAACTTACATACAACTCAGCAGCATTTACTTGGGGCATTTTCTGGATCCTATTAAACATCATCTTTACATGTTTATCTTCTTTAATCGCCATATACCCATAATTTATCCGTTCATGAAGAACTTCTTGTGGGCAACGATAAATAATCTTGATGTCATACCAAGCAGGGTTCAATTTCAATTCGTCCATTATTTTCCTCTTCAAATCAGTCAACGTCTTCAACTTACGACGTAACATCATGTAGTAGCATTCGATACCCTCCCCTCTAAATGGGAATCCGTCAATCCCTTCAGGATTGTAAAGGGGTCCACCGAAGTATACATTTATGTCAATATTCTTCAAAGATTGTGAACCTATTAGAGAGCCAACTAAATTTATGTTAGTGACATATTTGATCTCTTTCATTTCACATCAATTACAAAACCTTTTCTATCTACTCAAAGTACAAGAATCACAACTTCTAAAAGTGTAACAATTGCATATACTCACCCCACATCACATACAAACACACTCAATCATTATAATTTCATACTCAAACAACTAAAAAAACTGAAGACAAAACTCACCCCCATTACAAAATTGAAACTCAGCTCTAACAAAAATATAAATAAAAATATCAAACCAAACAACAAAAGTCATGAGGATGTGCAAATGAATGAGTGCAATTATGTAACAACATCATTCAAGTCATTTTAAATTAATGCCATACCCTATTACACTACTATTGATGAAATAACATAGAGCAGGGTTCATCAGACAAAAAAAGAAAAAAAAAAACACTAATGTGAATATAATCATGATCAATCAAATTAGACATATCATCTAATTTAATATATAAATATAAATATATTTATATATTTAGCCTATTTATACAACTATATAATTAAATATTTATATAAATATATTTATATTTAGCCTATTTATACAACTATATAATTAAATATTTATATATTTATATAAGTATTTATATATATAGTTGTATAAATATAAAAATATAAATATATTTATATAAATATTTAATTATTTAATTATTTAATTATTTAATTATTTAATTATTTAGTTTTATAAATATATAAATAAAAATATGTATATATAAATATTTAATTATATAGTTGTATAAATATAAATATAAATATAAATATAAATATAAATATATATACGTATTTTTCATAAGGAAACAAATATACATATTTTAATACAAACAAATATCTTATCAGGAAACAAATATATTTGCCTAATACAAACAAATATTTTATTAGGAAATGGCATATACACTAAAACAATGCAAGCAACACTTTTTAAAACAGCTATATACACTAAACAACTAATTAGAGAGTGAGGAGACCCTTACTTGACATAATGATGTGCAAATGTACTGCTGAGATTGTATGAGAGTGAGAGGAGCAATGTTTTGCTGCTAAATATGTATGAGAGTTTGAGTCTCTGTGAGAGTTCTTAAGAGAGGTTCTGTGATTGAAGTTGCTGAAGGTGAGAGTTGTTGAGGCAAGTTGTTCTTCATGTGAGAGAGTTGTGTGAGAGTTTTTTTAGGTTCAACATAGTCTGAGAGAAGTTTTTGGTGCTTGTGCTAGTTTAACATATTTTTTGAATATGTCTCCAAACAGACAAATTATATTCACATGTCCTTCAGCAACGTACTCATCTTACCTGCTGGAGGAAGCAACAAAGACTGTTGACTTGCAAAAGCACCAAAGACACTTGATAAACATGTCCTTCAACAGACAAAACATGTCCTTCAACAGACAAAACATGTCCTTCAACACAAGCTTTAATAGACTAGCACAGAGCAAGTATTCAGCTAATAGACTAGCACAGAACACGTATTCCTAGCACAGAGGACAGCAAAGACACTTGATAAGACCAGACAGGAGGGGAAATAATGGTTTGAAACTCGAGTCTCTGAGACTCGGTTTCAAAAGTAAAACCGAGTCTCAAAGACTCGAGTTCAACGCGCGCGTTTTTTTGCTTGAAACTCGAGTCTTTGAGACTCGGTTTTACTTTTTACGTAAACCGAGTTTCAAAGACTCGAGTTTAGGTGGCACCTACGTGGAACTCGAGACTTAAAAACTCGAGTTCCACATAGTTTGCCAATATGTTTCCAAACGGACCCTACTAACTAAATAGTTGGGGTTTTATGGGTAATTATCCATTTTCGCCTAGAGATTTGAGTTCCAAGTTGAAGTGGAAGAAAAAAATCCATGTGACAAAAATTAAGCTTGCATGGCGATTCCTTTTATTCAAATTTTTGGGCTAATAGGAAAGCTTTTTTACAAGGCTAAAATAAAGAAATAAACACACTTCAAGTAAAAAATACTAATATAAAGTACTAGCATCAGATGTGTTAAATGCTAACTTTTTTAGCATTTAGCATACCAATGACCAAACACCCAAAAACAAGCTAAAAAAGAAGTTTCAATTCGCGAATTTCAAATTTTAGTTTTGTTCGCTACTTTCCTTTATTCTCTAATTTGATTCTTGATATTTATCACGTTGCAATCAAATTTGAAATGTATTTAAAGAGTCGTAATTAAGTTATTTTCTTCATTTAATTATGATTTAAGACAAATAATAATAAGTGTTTTTAAAAAATTTTTTTTTTTGGTATTTTCTTTACTTGTTTGGTTTTAAAAATAAATTATATAAAAGTAAAATTACATGGAAAAAAAAAAGATAAAAAGTTATGCATTACTCAGTAAAAATGAAAATAAAAAATAAAAGCTATGCTTAATATATATATATATATAACCACATTCTTCTAAAAAAATAAACCACAAATTTTTTATGAAAAAAAAATTAAAAATTAATCAAACTAACACTAATATATAATATAATGTTTTGTACAAGCAATTATCTGAACACCTACCCATTTGCTTGGCTTGACAAAATAATAATGAGTAATAATCCTTTATGATGATTTTTTTTATTAAATGCAATAAAAATATTGCTTATTATGAAATTTTATATAATTTGTCACAAAGAGAGAGAGAGGGAGGCCAAATATCATGTTGATTTTGATTTTGGTTTAGAGCTTCTTAATTTTATGTTATTTGGTGCGGGTTTCAAGTTGAACAACCCATTCGCGTAATAATATGCAGAAATGACGAAACGATCATCATCCATGTAAGACATTTTATGTTATCTGGTGCGGGCTTCAAGTAGAACCAACCCATTCGGGTGCTAATATGCAGAGATGATTAAACGATCATCATCCATGAATGGATTTCAAGACTAAAGGCAATGCCGACCTTATAAGCTTAGCCACTAAAGAAAGTCCCTTGCCAACTGGGTTCCAAGGGTAATGATCTACGGACTCAAGGGCAGGCAGTCCCACGATTCAAATGCCTATATACTTTTTACTTTTCAATAATTCGTAAATGAGATTTTGGAACTTAATTTGATTTTTTTTTTTCCCAATTGGAATCATGGTCTTGTTAGGTTTTCGACCATAAAAGTTTTTTTTTTTTTTTTCCTCTTGATTTATAAATTTTGGAAATATGGTTTCTGTGTTTTAAAAATTAGAGCAGGAAAGTATGGATTTTAACCTGACTCCGTTTTTTTTTTTTAATTTTCTTTTTAATTTCCAATCTTGGTTTTGTTGCCTTTTGAATCCTTAAAGTGTTTGTTTCACATTATTTTAATCTTTGATTTATACATTTTTTTTCAATATGTATTGTTGTGTTTTTAGATTATAAAGAGATAATGTTTAGATGTTGATGTATTGTTTTTCCTTTCTATTTCATTTAAATCCTAGTATTTGTTGGGTTTTTGGTTCTGAAATTATTTGTCAAAAACCTTATAACTCATCTGGCATCTCCATTTTCTCTCATTAATGCAATTATCAAATTATTTTAAATTATAAAAAAAAAAAAAATTATTTACTTCAACTTGAAATTTTATTTGCTTCAATTGATAAATTTTGTTAGATTTGTTTTCATTGTTTTGGATATGCTTAAATATACTGTTAATCTCTAAAGTTTAGTTTATTAACAATTTATTTAGTCCTTGAAATTTAAATTGATCGCTTTTAATTCTTTTCACATTATATCCTATCAAGTCCATTTTTCTATTCATTAAGTTTAAATGTCAAATTATTTCTACTTGTCTATGTAGCTTTATGTACATCAGCGAAGAATCTCTTTAAGAGATTGAAGCCATCTACGATTGACAAATTCCACACATTAGTATAACAGAACTTCTATTTTTGTGACTTTTCCCCTTAAGGATATAACAACTTGATTGCAACCTCGTGTGGTATAAGCTAATTTTGCACTAATAGCTTACCCCAAAACTCCACTAAAAATAACGACATTTTCTTTGTCCAACTATTCTTTTTTTGAGAAGACTTTGTCCAACTAGTCTATCATTGTTTTTTTTTTTTTTTTTTTTTTTTGAGAAATATTCTATCATTGTTAAATGCACTTCAATTGATATATTTATATAGATAATGTATGTTGCTATATATATTTAAATATATTTATTTATTTATTGGGGAATGATGCACATAGGCCAATTTATAGACCCGTAGTATTTAATCTAATCCAAATGAATAGAAATTATAACTCACTTATTCAAATAAATTATATACCTATTATATTATGATGAGTATTCTAAAATAAAGATTGAAACTAACTTGTAACTCATGCATTTGCATGGACACATTTAAAAATAAAAACATTTTTTAATAATAAAAAGATTTTTTAATAATAAAAACATACATAATTAATGGAATTATTAGAAAAATAAATAAATGTAATTAGAAGCATGTTAAAATTTATGCATAAGTTTAATATTATTTATGATCATTTTTATTCTAATTTTTGTTAAGATAGAATGTGTGGTGAAATTTGTTGAGAAGATATATAATTGGTTTATTTTAATTAGATAGGACATGCAGCGCAAAATTAAATACAAATTGAAATCCAATTTAGAATCTAATTGAATTTAGACTTTTCGATTTTTGCACCTAATAATTCACTTAACACAAAATTTTAAAATAAAATGGGACACATGACAAAAAATTGGACTCCAATTTAAAATTTAATTGGACTTTCTTTAAACTTTGGCTTTAACTATATATAAAACACTAAATCCCTATTAAAATTTGAAACTCCTACCTTTCATTTATCAACAAAATCCAATACAAATAAACTGTATAATAATAAGAATTTAATAGATTATTTTTAATTAATATTAAAATGCTCCTCCCCTCAAAAAAAAAAAAAATTGAAGTTAAAATGCTCCAATATTGTGCCGGTATATATTATACCAAAACTTAAAGAGTAGTCTATCGATTAGATAGACAATCTTTTATAATACCTTTGTTTATTAAATACAAGTGGATTCCATAATGCCAAAACTTAGGATAGTTTATTGGTTAGGTAACAAAACTTTTTCTTTACTTATTACTTAATGAATGTGGGTGTCGTGATCGATCAGCCAAACAGGGGGAGGAGGAGCTTCGATCATAGTATATATATAATGCCAAAAATTAGGATAGTTTATTGGTTAGGTAACAAAACTTTATCTTTACTTATTACTTAATGCATGTGGATGTGGTGATCAGCCAAACAAAGGAGGAGAAGTTCCTAGTCATAGTATATAATGCCAAAACCTAAAAAAGTAGTCTACCTTCCGGTTAGGTGGAAAATATTTTTATTTATAATACCCTTTGTTTATTAAATACAAGAAGATTCCAAAATTCCAAAACTTAGGATAGTTTATTGGTTAGGTAACAAAGCTTATTTATTTATTTATTTTTTTTTTTTGGTGGAAACGAGGGGGTTTTATTTAGCTAATAAAAGAGTTTATACAGCACCAACAGCTGGTCCTTGGGAACATAGTCAAGTACTCCCAAGGCCGGCTAGATCCTTTACATAGTACATATAAACAAAACTAGGACAGCCATTATACACAGACAAAAGGTTCTGCTGGTGAGTTCCTCGCTTAGTCAAAGTGTCCGCACAGGCATTTGCTTCACGGTAAATGTGTTGCACCTGAACCACCCAGTCCCGGTCCAAAAGGCTCCTGCAATCACAAATTAAAGGCATCATATTAACAAAGCTTTTTCTTTACTTAATACTTAATGCATGGATGTCCTGATCAGTGAAACAGGGGGGAGGAAGAGGAGAAGGAGTTTCAATCATAGTGTTTATATATATATACTAGTCGCAAATCTGTGCTACGCAAGAGAACCTACCTGTTTATGTGATAGACTAAAATAATTTTATAAAATCTTGAATTGATTATGAAACTACACCATTCCATGAATTGCTCATTTCTTACTCCAATTTGATGAAGAAGCCATTGTTTGAATGTGCAATGGCTTACAAAAAATAGAGAATTTGAAGATTCATATGCCTAGAAATTATTGAATATATATGACTACACAATAGAGGAAAAAAAGAAAAAGATTGGTTACCTTCAAGAGAATAATCCAAGACCATAATTGTTGAAAGTTAAAAAAGTCAAAAACATTAAAGAATCAAATGATTCAAAGCCTACAAATTATAGGGGGGAAAAGACTACACAACATAGAAATATAAGTGAAAGATATGTTGCCCTCAAAAGAATAATCTGTAGCTATAGTCATTGAAATTTTGCTGATAGTTTTACATATTGCAAAAAAAAAAAAATGAAAAAAATAAATCAAATGTTAAAAATTTTAAAAGGCCAAAAATTTTTAAAGAATATATCTGAAAATTCACTTCCTATAAATTATTGGAACAAATATATATATATATATATATATATATATATAACTACACTCTCGAGAAATATAAGAGAAATACAAGTTACCTTCAAAAGAATAATCAATGGCATAGTCGTTGAAATTTACCAAACATGTTTAGATATTGCAAAAACTGAAACAAAAATTTAGATGTTAAAACTTCCAAAAGGCCAAAAAAAATAATAATAATAAAGAATCAAAAGATTCAGAGTTTGTAAATTATTGAAACAATTTAAAATATACATGATTACTCAAAAGAGAAATATAAGAAAAATAAAAAGAAAAGATATGAATCCAAAAAGCAATAAGTTTTTATGGGTCTAAACTTTAAACAATGAAAAAAATCTTAAACAGGAATAGGCATAGGGTTTGGTGGTTCATGAAAAACAATAACACAATTTCTTCCTCTCACCTACTAAGTTGTGTTCATAGCAACCTTGCAAAAAAGAAAAGAAAAAGAAAAACATGAATAACCATAAAATAATAAACAACATAAATGCAAGGTTTGGTGCTTTATGGTTGTATATTATAAAGCAGACTAAGCACTAGAATTAGAAAATTCCACATGAAATAAAGAAAAAGATAAAAAGGACGTACAATGGTTGTAATACACAAAGTTGGTACCTAACAAACACCCACTATAGCAAAAGAAAAAGAAAAAGGGAAAGGATGTAGATGTATTGGGGTTTTTTAATCCAAATGTGAGTCTCTTTAATAAATCACAATCCTAACATGATTCTCTCTCATATTGTAGTCTAATTAAAAAAATAAAAGACGTACGATGGTTGTAAAACACAAAGTTGGTACCTAACAAACACCCACTATAGCAAAAGAAAAAGGGAAAGGATGTAGATGTAGTGGGTTTTTTTAATCCAAATGTGAGTCTCTTTAATAAATCACAATCCTAACATGATTCTCTCTCATATTGTAGTCTAATTAAAAAAATAAAAGACGTACGATGGTTGTAAAACACAAAGTTGGTACCTAACAAACACCCACTATAGCAAAAGAAAAAGAAAAAGAAAAAGGGAAAGGATGTAGATATATTGGAGTTTTTTAATCCAAATGTGAATCTCTTTAATAAATCATAATCCTAACATGATCTTCTCTCATATTGTAGTCTAATTAAAGAAACTAAAGACGTATGATGGTTGTAAAACACAAAGGTGGTACCTAACAAACATCCACTATAGCAAAAGAAAAAGAAAAAAGAAAAAAGGGAATGTGTTGGGTTTTGTGGAGTCTAGTTGTGTTTGATCCGAATTATGACCCGAACCGAAATAATTTTGTTCCCTTTTTTTTTTTGTGAATCTTGTGCACAAGATATAAAAACTATTATTTTCAAGGGCGTAGCCAGGATTTTTCACTTGGGGGGGCCGAATCATGTATTTATAGGTTAGTCATAACTTATAACCAATAACCATATTTTATTATTGAAATATAACTATAACTATGATGATAATGTGAGAAAAAAAAATATAACTATGAGGAAAACAAATTGGTGATATGAGAAAAAGATCAAATTTTGTGGGAAAAAAATGATGATTGTGGTGATAATGATGAGAAAAATAAATATATTAAATTTGAAGACTAAGAATGAAAAAGAAAAACACACCAATTCGAGCAATGCACATTGCATTTCACAATTGTAAACAATTTGTATTCTTAGAAAAAATAAAAAGAAAGACACTTGGAGGCTAGGGTTTTATTTGGTTTTGGTAAAAGTGTGTATTTTGTTTGGGTGTACACTTGAGAAACTAACTAAATATTAGAATTTTAAATAGCTAAATGGAGTCATTGCTAGATTTTAAAGGAAAAAAACATAAAAACTAACATTGGACTAACATTTCTGACATTTTTAAAGGAAAGTCATAAGTTTTCATTATTCAAAAACAAAGCAAAACAGCAGTAAAAAAATGAGCATGAATTGTGAAAATGATGAACATCCATAGCTAATTGGAACTCTAAAATTAGGGTTCTTCTATCCAATAGTTTAGAAAACTCCAGTTTTTTTGGCATGTAATGCAAGTAGGTGGACTGTTTGGTTATCTTTTTTTTTTAGTATGATATGATTTAAGCTAAGTTAGGAGTAATCTTGCCTCTGTAAAAAATTTTGGATGGGCCAATCATTACATTTTGTGGAGGCCCAATTTATTTTTATGCAATGCTACAAGGGTTTCAAAAATTTTGGGGGGCCATGGCTATATGTCCCTCTACCCCTGATTATTTTGGAGATTAGGGTTTTATATTGTTTTGAAAGAGAAAATTGTACTACCGTATTCTGTATTTTTTCCCTGAGAATAGTGAAATATTTGCAACTCCGTGGACGTAGGCAAATTGCCAAACCACGTAAATACTGTCTTATGTGTAATTATTTTTCTTTGACGTATATTTTTTCTCTATTTTCGCATCTCACAGATTTGAGAATTTTGTGCATATTCACTACAAAAAAGATGTAGATGTAATGGTTTTTTTTTTTTTTTTTTAAAATCCAAATGTGAGTTTCTTTAATAAATCATAATCCTAACATGATTCTCTCTCATATTGTAGTCTAATTAAAGAAATTAAAAACTAAAATAAATTATAATGAGGTGAAATTTGTGAGGCTCACAAAGTTAATGTGTTAAAATTTTAAAAGGTCAAAGACTTTGATTTTATATTGTATATAAAATATAGATAATATGCCAAAACTTAGGATGGTTTAATTGGAATCATGTGTTTGTTAGGTTTTGGACCATAAAAGTTGTTTGCGTTTTTTTTATACCTTGATTTATAAATTTTGGAAATTAATATGGTTTCTCTGTTTTAAATATTAGAAAAGAAAGTATGGATTTTAACTTGACTCTTTTTTATTTTTTTTATTTTTACTTCTTTTCTTTATAATTTTGAATCTTAGTTTTGTGGTAGGCTTTGGTTGTGGTGGCGATGAGGGTGGGTTGTGTGGGTTGCAACAGTTATGTGTGGCTAGTTGTGGTAGTTAGTGAGCTACTGAGATGGGTTTGTGGTGGTTGGTGCGGTGGTTTTTTTTTTTTAATTGGAGTTACGGTGGTTGTTGTGGTGGTTGTGGCGACATTTTTGTGGGTTTATATTTTATATTATGTTAATTGGTGTTTATATTATTTTAATAGGTAATGTGTTAAAGTAAGAAATGAGATATATGGTATATTGTTAAGTGAGATGTTAAAATAAATAAAATAATTATTTATTAGATTAGAGCAATCAATCATGGTAGGGGCATTGATTTTTTTTTTTTTTTTTTTTTTGTTGTTGGCTAGAAATGGCATCCTATAAAAAAATGAAACCAAAAATATTGATAGAGAAAGAAATAGCAAATTTTATTGAAATAGAAAAATATCTATCTATACAGCCCCAATAATACTCTTAGCCATGTGACAACCAAATAGCTAAATTATGCTAGTTTAAATAAACTTCTATATTACATTCATAACATCTTAAACCAATTAGCTTTCAACAAAAAATTAACCTTGGCTATAGATGGCTTTGGTTAGAACTAACAAAAGTCACAAAACACCTTTGAAAATGATGCAACTTTAGGCATATCTTAAAAGCTTGTAGGGATTTCCTCTACCACTTAAATTCAAAACTTCAGAGAGCTAGGGATGCCAGCATGAAAATCACCTGTTTCATGGCTTTAAAACATAGTGTATTTTCCAACTTTTGAAACTTTGCAGCAACAACAACTTGTTAACCCATAAAACCCATGGATCAGCTAGTTGAGATTCCCTCTAAAATATTGAATTTCAATTATCATAAAACACCAAAAGTGCCTTAAGACTTCTAATAATTATTAGAAAACAAAAACTATTGTGAGTCCATTATTAAGTTATCTGTTTTTTTTTTTTTTTTTTTTTTTTCCTTCTTCCAAATAATATGAAAAACTTCTCTTCTTAGCAATTTTTTTTTTTTTTTTAATAGAGAGGAAAATAATCCAAAAATATGGTAAGGGGGCAAAATAAGCGTTAGACTCTTGTATTGAAGGAGTTTGGGGGAAGGTCAGAGGGGGCATTTAGCTTCCCAGTATGAATGACGAAGCACATTGTGAAAGAGTTGAGTCATGACAATCAGTCAATCACCAATAAAGCAACTAATATTGTGGCAGCTAGTTAGCCAGAAGGTACTGTTAAAATTGTATGTATTGGGCCTATGGCCCAATCCGAGGATGTCTACTAGTCCAAGGATGGTCAAATAAGGTTATTATGGGAATGGTAGAAGAAGAAGAAATAAGGATTGTATATGATAGTCCAAAATATGTCCGAGGAGAAAAGTCATATCGGAAATGTAGATCCGAGGTCAGTAGGAATCTCCTATCATCCTGAACATCCTTCAAGATTGCATCACGGTTAGAAGTCAGGCATTGGATAAGAGAAGAGTAGAGGGAGGCAATAAATATCTGCAAAAACTACTACCTTCACATTAAATGCATCTCAGCTAACTCTCTGGCCGCATTAATGTGGAGGTGATACCTGAACAGTGGTGAAGCAGCCTTACAATTGCTAATTGAGGGTTTTGGGAGGTGTTGAATGGGACAAGAAGGAGTTCCTAGAACCTAACCTACACGTGTATGGTGGGGATGATACCAAAATTATAGTATATAGCATGGAAAGGGCGCTAAGAAAGATGCATCCAAAAAAAAAAAAACCAAAGAAATCCTTGTTCAAGAGATCTAGTTCTTTCACCCATGCTCTATAAATTTATTGTTTGGGCTCATTGGGCTAAAACTCAATCCTATATTGGGTCAAATCCAAATTCAGTCCTTACAATTGGTGCCGTTTGTGGGAAGAACTTGGTCTATTTTGAAAGTATTTCGGGTGCAACGTTTAATATGGAAGAAGCAGGTCCACACTAGGTGGATGCAAATCTACACCAAGCAGAATCAAGGGGGTCTTAACATAGCAATCCATGTATGAGCCTCGTACAGAGAGGAGATCGTGAGGGAAGTGTGCACGTAGTGCATACTAGTAAAAGCCAATATCGGGGGAAAAGCCATGTTTCCTATACAAAGAACGATAAAGACATGCAACGTGAGATCGATGAGTTAAAAAGGGAATTGCGCCACGCACAGCGAGGACGTTCATCACGCAACTCTGAGCTATCCTTTAAGGAGACAAATGGTGCTAGTTATAGACAGAGGTCCAGAACTCCGCCCAGCGAGTCTTTCTCCTACGACGAAGAATACCACCATAGACGTAAATATAAGAGCCCATCTCATAAAAGCCTGGGGAATGATGCCATGAACAAGGCGTTGAGTTAAATCTCTAAATCACCCTTCACACGAAACATAGAAGGGGCGAGTCTTCCTCGGTGATTCCATTAGCCCACGTTCACCATTTATAATGGTTGAACAGATCCGATGGAACATGTCAGTCACTTCAATCAAAGGATAGCAGTTCATTCCAAGGATAAGGCTTTGATGTGTTAAGTCTTTCCATCTAGCTTGGGCCTCGTGGCGATGAGGTGGTTCAATGGTTTAAGGGCGAATTCCATTGACTCCTTTAAGAAGCTCACCCAGGCCTTTAATGCTCGCTTTATCACTTGTAGCAAGCTTCCTTGGCCTTTGGGTTTATTACTGTCTATGATCATGCGGGAGGGGGAGACTCTGAAGACCTACTCGGATAGATACTGGGAGATGTTTAATGAAATAGATGGAGACTATGATGATGTGGCCATCAGTACTTTTAAGGCTGGCCTTCCAGCCGAGCATGATTTGAGGAAGTCTCTAACTGGTAAGCATATTACCAGTGTACACCAACTTATGGATCTGATTGACAAGTATAAAAAGGTAGAAGAAGACCAATTGCAGGGGAAAGGAAAGGCTAAGGTGATCCCTCAGGAAAGGAGGGATTTTAGGTCAGACCGGTACAATAATAACTGGCATCGGAAAGACTTTGTTAGACAACTGGGATCTGCCAACACCCAGGTGGTTAATACTATGTTCCAAGAACTAGTACAATAGGTTTTGGAAAAAATTAAAAACAAGTCGTTCTTCAAATGGTCAAATAAGATGGTAGGAGATCCTATGAGGTGTAATCAAAGCCTTTATTGTCAATATTATCAGGACCATGGACACACTACTGAGGATTGCAAAAACTTGTGGGACCATTTAGACCAATTGGTCCGAGAAGGGAAATTAAAGCAACTCTTGCATCATTCCAGTAGCTAGGGAAGTCAAACGAGTTCGGAGTTTCGGGGAGATGCTTCTTCAAGACTTCCTCTAAGCACGATAAATGTCATATTTGTTACCCCTAGAAGGACCGGATCTTGCCCCTCCAAAGTAATGTTAACATCTCGTTACCCAGTTGAGGAATCTAGTTCAATGCCGAAGAGAGTTAAGATGGGCATTCCACTGGTGTTAGGTTTTTCAGATGAGGACAAACTTGGAACCATATAGCCTCATGATGATACTTTGGTGGTTACACTTAGAATTGGTGGGTACGATGTGAAAAGGTTGATGATCGACCAAGGCAGTGGAGCTGAGATTATGTATCTTGACCTATATAGGGGGCTAACTTTGAAACCTGAAAATTTAACAGCTTATAGTTCTCCTCTGGTGAGTTTTGAAGGTAAAATGGTCATTCCGAAAGGGTCAGATCAGACTACCCATACAAATTGGCTCGGATGTGGTGGAGGTGGACTTCATTGTGGTAGATGCTTTCTCTCCATATACGGCCATCATGGGCAGACCCTGGCTTCATACCCTGGGAGCTGTCTCCTCCACTCTTCACTAGAAGGTGAAATATCTCTCTGGAGGCTAGGTTTTGGAAATATTAGGAAGTTAGTCTACGATTAGGCAATGTCTAGTAGCGGCCATCCAACATCGGCCCTAGGCCGAGATCTCAGCCACTGCTGATAATGGTTTATAGCAATCAGAAACTCTAACGTTGCTCTTCAATAGACTAGCCGATGAAGCGAAATGTGAAGATCTAGAAAAGGTAATTGTTGACGATGATTCGGAGAATTTCTTTTAGGTTGGGGCTCAACTGCCTCTACAGGAGAGGGAACAGTTGGTTGAATTTCGTAGAAAAAATGTTGACATGTTTGCGTGGAGCGCATACGAAGCCCTCGGTGTAGATCCAAGCTTTATTTGTCATCATTTGAATGTTAACCCTTCCATCACTCCGAAGAGACAACCACCTCGGCGTCCATTCAAAAAGCATGTTGAAGTTGTCAGAAATGAGGTAACAAAGCTCAAATAGGCAGGGGCTATCAAGGAAGTTTTCTATCCTCAGTGGCTAGCTCACACGGTGGTGGTGAAAAAGAAAAATGAGAAATGGCTTGTGTGTGTGGATTTCACAGATCTCAATAAGGCTTGTCCAAAAGACCCTTTCCCTATGCCTTGGATAGATCAGTTGGTGGATGTGACGATAGGCCATCCTCGAATGAGTTTCCTAGATTCCTTTCAAGGATATCACTAAATACCACTGGCACTGGATGATCAGGAAAAGACAGCTTTTGTCACTCCTACTAGAAACTATCATTACAAAGTGATGCCCTTTGGTTTAAAAAATACAGGGTCTACTTATCAGCAGATGATGACTAAAATGTTCGAACCACAATTGGGTAGGAGCATTGAAGTCTATATTGATGATATGGTGGTAAAGAGTAAGGTGGTGTCTGAGCATGTGGGAGACGTCACGAACATTATTGAAACTCTGAGGAAGCATTAACTGCGTCTGAATGCTTCCAAGTGTTCGTTTAGTGTAGGCTCGAGTAGGTTTTTGGGCTACATGGTGACTCACAAGGGAATTAAGGTGAACCTTGATCAGATTAAGGCCATTAACAGCTTGCAACCACCTCAATATCCCAAAGAGGTCCAGAAACTGACCGAGATGACTGCTGCTTTGAATCAATTTATATTTAGGTCAGCAGATAGGTGCAGACCCTTCTTCCTTTTGCTACATAAATGGAAATGATTTGAATGGACCGAGGAGTGTGCTATAGCATTTCAATGGCTTAAAGAGTACCTATCTTGACCACCCATCATGTCCAGTCCTGAGATGGATGAGGTTCTGTTTGCCTACTTAGTAATAGCCTCTCATGCGATAAGTTTTGTTTTGATACGAATAGAAAGTGGCATACAACGGCCAATCTATTACGTGAGTAAGTCACTTCAGGAAGCCGAGGTGCATTATTTACCACTGGAGAAGGCCATCTTGGCGGTAATGCATGCTACACGAAAATTTCCCCATTACTTCCAGGCACACACCATGGTTGTCCTTACTCAGTTTCTGCTCAAGTCAATACTTCAGAGTGCAGATTATATCGGGAGGATTGCCAAATGGGGCACGATTCTAGGGGCTTTTGATATCAAGTATATGCCTCGGACCTCTGTAAAAGGCCAAGTTCTTGCCGACCTGGTAGCCAAGTTTGTTGAACTTCTTAAAGAAATAGAGGTAAAGCGGCTTGGTATGGATGAAAAATCGATTGGCCTGATCTTCACACAAGACCCATCACCCTGGAAGTATATGTGGATGGAGCAGCAAACCAGCGGGGACCAAGAGTGGGGCTGGTTCTGGTATCTCCTGAGAAGATCACCATTGAAAAATCATTGAGGTTGGGTTTCTCGGCTACAAACAATGAAGCAGAATATGAAACTTTGTTGATGAGAATGGCGATGGTCCAGAAAATGGGTGGAAAAGTAGTAGAAATGTTTTCAGATTCAAGATTGGTCGTAGGCCAGGTAAAGGGGGAATTGGAAGCCTGGAATGCCAGAATGCAGGAATATTTGGGTCAAGTCAGGTGCATACAAACAGAATTTGAATCTTTCGACTTATCGCATGTTCTCAGAAGTGGAAATACCCATGCTGATTCCCTGGCTACCCTTGCCACTTCCTCGGCATAGGATTTGCTTCGAGTAATACTTATTGAAAACCTATGTACCACTACCCCAATAAAGAGAGACTTGCTCCAAGTCCATCAAATCAAGGTAGGGTCGAGCTGGATGGATCCCATACTGCTATTCCTTGAAAATGACATATTGCCTGAGGAGAAGTAAGAAGCTGAGAAAGTGCGAAGGAAAGCTCCTTGATTTTGGCTATCTGAGGACAAAAAGTTATACAAATGCTCTTTTTCTGGACCATATTTGCTTTGTGTACATCCCGAGGTATCAGAATTACTCTTGGAAGAACTACATGAAGGAATTTATGGAAGTCACATAGGAGGAAGATCTTTATCTCACCGAGCCATTACTCAAGGATATTGGTGGTTGGGTATGTAAAAGGAAGCACAAGAGTATGTTAAAAAATGCAATTAGTGTTAGAGATTCGCGCCGAACATTCATCAGCCCGGAGGAGTTCTTAATCCTCTTTCTAGCCCTTGGCCTTTTGCTCAGTGGGGCTTGGATATTGTAGGTCTTTTCCTTAAGGCGATAGGAAGTAAAAAGTATCTGTTGGTTGGCATTGACTATTTCACCAAATGGGTCAAAGCTGAACCTTTGGCTAATATCAGAGATGTGGATGTCAAGAGGTTTATCTGGAAGAATATCATTACTCAATTCGGGGTTCCCCATACTCTCATCTTGGACAATGGCCTTCAGTTTGATAGCAAAACTTTCAGGAAGTACTGTTGTGATCTGGGGATAAAGAATAGGTATTCCATTCCAGCCTGTCCACAAGGAAATGGGCAAGCTGAAGCTGTCAATAAGGTTATAGTTAATGAACTTAAAAAGAGGTTGGATGATGCCAAGGGAAGATGGGTGGAGGAATTACCACATTTCCTTTGGACGTATTGGACAACACCTCGCCGATCAATAGGAGAAACCCCCTTTTCAATGACGTATGGGACTGAGGCTGTAATTCCTCTGGAAACTGGTTTCCCAACACTGAGAACAAGTGCATTCACTTCAGACGGCAATGATGAGTTGCTAGAAAAGAGTTTAGATTTGATTGAAGAACGAAGAGAGAATGCAATGGTCCAACTAGCCTACTACCATCACAAGCTCAAGTAAGGTTATGATACCAATGTAAAGCTAAGGTTGTTAGCACCAGGAGATTTGGTATTAAGAAAAGTTTTGGGTACTGCCAGGAGTCCAGCCTGGGGAAAGTTAGGGCCTAATTGGGAAGAACCGTATCGCATCACTTCAGTGGCAGGAATAGGTGCATACTATTTGGAAGATCTAGATGAGAAAACTGTACTCCATCCTTCGAATGTAAACAACCTAAAGAGGTATTATTATTAATAAAAATAGCCCTGTTTAGTTCCTTTTTAATTCATTCCATTCGTGTATCATGTGTTTATCATCTATTGAAGTATTAAACATAAATTAAGTCATGTCAAGTTCTTCGAACCATAGACTTAGTGGAAATTAATACCCTATGACATCTATTGAAATATTAAACAGAAACTAAGTTATGTCAGGTTCCACGGACTATAGACTTAGTGGAAATTAATACCCTATGACATCTATTGAAGTATTAAACAGAAACTAAGTCATGTCAGGTTCCTTAGACCACAAACTTAGTGGAAATTAATATCCTATGACATCTATTGAAGTATTAAACAGAAACTAAGTCATGTAAGGCTCCTCGGATCACAGACTTAGTGGAAATTAATATCCTTTGACATCTATTAAAGTATTAAACAGAAAATAAGTCATGTCAGGTTCCTCAGACCACAGACTTAGTGGAAATTAATATCCTATGACATCTATTGAAGTATTAAACAGAAACTAAGTTATGTCAGGTTCCTTGGACCATAGACTTAGTGAAAATTAATACCCTATGACATCTATTGAAGTATTATACAGAAACTAAGTCATGTCAGGTTCCTCGAACCACAAACTTAGTGAAAATTAATACCCAATGATATTTATTAAAATATTAGGCGAAAACTGAGTTATGTCAAAGATATAAACCGAAGTAAGTCCATGAGCATCACTTAAAGCATTTTAGGGTGCCCTGGACTTGGCTGTTGTTTGATCAAACGTTTGAATATTTTCTCAAAGTTAGAAAACTTGTTAGAGTTGATAGATCCAAAGTATGTCTTGATAGTACTGTAGATTTAATAGTTTTGACCTATTCTGATTCTCAATTAAAATATGTAAAAACTTCATTTTCCCCTATGTAAGCAACTTTGCACTTTTATGGCATATGGTTATGTTCAAACAAAGAACAGTCAAAATGAAAATTGCATAAATGAAGAAAACAATCCATACAAAGTTGGGAAAGTAAAGTGCGTATTTCATTAAAACATGTCTTAGAAAAATGAAATTTCATTATAGAAATTGTAACTACATTACAAAAATGATGATTTATGATTTCAACTTTATCTGAAGCTAATCCTTGGAGGTCTTGCTAGCTTGTTTAGTTGCTTCAGTAGGAATCACTTTTTATTTCCCCTTAGGGGCTTCCTTGGCAGGCATGGTAATTGAAGCTAAGGCCTGTTCAAAACCTTGGGAAACTGCCTCATCTTGTGGAACCTCTGTAGTCTCATCCAAGGGCCTATCCACTTCAGAGGAGGTTTCCTTAGGAGCTTCAGGTTCTTTTGCTTGTTTCTACTGACTGGGAGGAAGAGGATCCTGAGGCTGTGCTTCTTCAATAGGGTCAGCAACTATAGAGGTTGCTTCACCTTGGATGGAAGGAAGGTTCGAAGGTCGTATGGCTGGTGGATAGTAGATGTTTTCTGGCTTTCTTAGCTCAGAAGAAGCCTTAACCCCGGCTCGGTTGAGAACTTCATCCCAAGTCTAAGCGCAATAGGTTCGACACACGGTAGAGACCTCTGCCCTAAGGGTTTCCTCGGTCTCGGTTACGCCAACGTCATAGCCATGTTGCTCAGCCTCATCCCGAGCCTTCTCGGCCTCTATTTTTGCCTTCTCAGCCTCACCTTTCAACCTTTGAGCTTGATCTTTAAGCTTCTGGGCTTCTTCTAATTTCTTCCGGAGGGTTGCTATCTGTTCTTTAGAAGAAGCCAACTGTTCCTCGGCCTCACGCAAGAGCTACCTCTGATCCTCGGCTTGCTTCTAGTTGCCCTCCAGAGCCAATTCAGCACTTTTTCTAGCCTTTTCCTCCTCGGTCAGCTTGTTCCTCAGATCCTTATTGGACTGATCGGCGATGTTGAGCACCTCCGCAGCTGCTTCGCACCTAGCCTTCTCGTCTTCCAACTGCCAATAGTGGGAAGTGGTTATCTCCTCAACCCTGAAAAATATATATATATATATATATATATATATATATATATATATATATATATATATATAAAAGGGATAGCATCATACCATGCCCAGATATCTTTTAAGGTTAAGGAAAACCTCATTCTTCTTGATAGACCGCAACTCGGCCATATTAGTGGGAAGTAATAAAGCCTCCTCCAAAGCCGAGGCCACATGGCATCCAGCACCTCCATGGAAATCCCTGATGGATGTATTATCCCTAAGGGTTCACCATTGAGCATTGGAGCTGGAAGCCAAGCCTAAGGCTCAGGTGGCTGATTATCTCCCCTCTCCAAGCCTCTTTGCCATGTTTGGCCAGTCTTTTGCTGCTTTGCAGCTCGCTGGGTTTCATCTTCAAGCACAGGGTGAGATCTCCCTGCCTTCACTACCTCCTTGCATTTTTGCTCTCTTTTTCTCTTCGGATCAGTAGGTTTAGGTCTGGATGGCAAAGACGGCCAAGGAGGAGGAAGAGGAGATTTGGGAGGAGGAGGGGGAAGTTTGGGTTTACTAGATTTCCCCGGTACATCTTTTCTGGGCTGGGACTCTATTATGTCCAACAGACCTCTTTTGGCTTTCCTTTGGATACCCATCTCATCCAAAGTGCTGATGTCTACTTGTTACTGGTACTCAAGGTCAATCGATGTACTCTCGGGGGATAGAGGTCGATTGAACACCTTAAATTCGTCCAAGGAGTCTGACAAATCTACAATTCCCTCTAGGTTTTCTTCTTCTTCTTCTTCTTCTTCTTTTTCTTCCTCCTCTTCCTTAAAAACGGGTTGGGATGAGGATGCCCCTACTGAAGGGATGGCCACAAAGAGTGGTTGAGTAAAAGGTGTACCATCGGGAATTGGAATGCCCTCGAGAACGACGAATCCTTCGTAAGCCACACTAATACAAGCGAGACAGGGATCGTTGGCTTTTATCACACACTTGGGAGCTTAGAATGCAAAGGAAATAGGTCTATATCCAAGGATTACATGCGCTGCTTGTAATTGACCATCAGCTTCGTTTACGAACATCTCAAACCGTAGAATTCTATCTAGGCTCTCTTTGTTGACTAAGTTGAGCCGAGGTATGGTAGAACGTCTGTCTAAAAAATCATTAAAATAGAAGGAAAATTTGTCAAAAGCAGAAATAATGTGAAATAAATGGGAAATATAAGTTGAGGTATGTAAATTTACGACTAGACCCCCACCTGGTGTTCCCTCCTTATTCAGACAAGGTAGGCCATCATGCTATGCCCTAGAAAAGATTAAAAAACCTTCCTTTAGCCCTTTGTTTGACGTAGGGAGGCATTGTATTAGCCTCACTTCGGGATACCTTGACTTAAGGTAGTATCCCTGCCCCTTCAAATGGTGTAGGTTGTATATCCAGTTGACATCGTGGTGTGTCAGTCCCAGGTTCATTCTCTCATTCAGGGCTTCTATACTCCCTAATACTCTGAACATATTTGGGGTGCATTGTGTGAGGGATAGTCTAAAGAATCTAAGGTAGTTGCTTGTGATATTACCCATGGGAATGGTCATCCCACCCTCTATAAAGGCGATTATTGGGATGACCACCTCTTTTGTTTTCCTATCGTCTACCCATTTCCCTTGGGCAGCGTATCTTATGCCCACTGTTGGTGGGATTCTGTACTTAGCCCTAAATCTCTCTCTATCCTCCTCGGATTCAACTAAACACTTGAACCTACCCATTTTTCTAAGAAGTTTTGAAGAGAAATTAACAAGTTTGAAACGAAAAATAAAACAGAGAAGGAAAAAGTGTGACGAAAATAAAATATATGGAAAGAAGCAAAACTAAGAGGGTCGGAAGAAGTCCTTGGACAAATTTTTGGTATTTGTAAATGCACAAGGAAGTGAGAGAGAGTGACAGGTTCAATATATGAACTCTAGAACTGTGTAATTGTTGGAAGTAGGGAAAGGGAATTGATTTGAAAAGCTATTTATAGTGGCACAGAAGTTACAAGTGGGAAAATTCCTGCTTGTAAACCCAGGAAATCCTCCACCGTTGAATTTGCATCGTGCCATTGAACGTGGGGGACAAAAGTGCTGCCAAAGTTTAATGATGGCATGCTCTGAACGCCGAAGCGTCAGGAGCGTGCCTTGATTAGGTAAAAAGGCATTCGGGGAGTTCGGATAGACGGGGTATAACCATAAACGGGATGGGCTGAGGATATCAAAATCCTTCTTTCCTCCTGAAGAGTCGAAAAGAAAGATTTTTAGGGGTTATTGTGGGGGCCAGTTAGCCAAAAGGTACTGTTAAAACTGTATTTATTGGGCCTATGGCCCAGTCCGAGGATGTCTACTAGTCCAAGGATGGTCAAATAAGGTTATTATGGGAATGGTAGAAGAAGAAGAAATAAGGATTGTATATGGTAGTCCAAAATATGTCCGAGGAAAAAAGTCATATCGGAAATATAGATCCGAGGTTAGTAGGAATGTCCTATCATCTTGAACATCCTTCAAGATTGCATTACAGTTAGAAGTCAAACATTGGATAAGAGAAGAGTAGAGGGAGGCAACAAATATCTGCAAAAGCTACTACCTCTATATTAAATGCATCTCAGCTAACTCTCTGGCCACATTAATGTGGAAGTGATACCTAAACAGTGGTAAAGCAGCCTTACAGCTACTAATTGAGGGTTCTGGGAGGTGTTGGATGAGATAAGAAGGAGTTCATAGAACCTAACCTACACGTGTATGGTGGGGATGATACCAAAATTATAGTATATAACATGAAAAGGGTGCCAAGAAAGACGCATAAAAAAACAAAAAAAAAACAAAGAAATCCTTGTAATAATCCTTTTTACTCTTGTAACATTGATCATCAATTTGACATTATAACAGAGTTCCTCGGATTGTGCTAAGGACAAATTTTCTTACCTTACTTGCGTTTGATTCTCCTACGTTTGATTCTCCTAAATAAACAATTGCTATTGTCTTTCTTATTCAAGAGATCTAGTTTTTTCACTCACACTCTATAAATTTATTGTTTGGGCTCATTGGGCCAAAACCTAATCCTATATTGGGTCAAATCCAAATTCAGTCCTTACAAATATATAATATCATTAGTTAAAGTTTGGATTATTGATAATGTATAGTGTATAACTGACAACTTCACCATCTAACACATGTATAAAAGATGGTTTCACTCAGCTTATTTGTTGTATAATATGATTAAGGCTTGTATTTATTACACACAAAATAATACTTACAATTTTACATATACTCAATTTTGAATTAAAAAGATGACTTGAAGTCACGATTATTAAGTTCAAAATTGTGATTTTAAATCGTAGTTTAGTTCAAAAATTAGGTGAATTTAATATTGTGTAACAGTTTATGTGCAACAACTATTAGCCTATGGTTAAACTAGGTTTCTATCCATGATGTGTTTGGTAGAAGTATCTTTAATTGTGTAGGTAATGTCTTTTTACTATTATGAACACAATTTTATATAGATTAGATGGTCAAAATAGTTAGTACATGTGTTATTATAATGATTGCAAATGAGAGTGAAAGAGGGAGAAGTTAACCGGGAGGACAGAGAATGTGAATTGTGAATATCCAGTGAAAATCATTTTGGAAATGTATTTGAGAGAGAGAGAGAGAGAGAGAAGACTAGACTTTTAAAGGCATAACATGAGGCAAAGTGGTGGAGCATCCTCTTCTTTTTGATTTTGCTATTTCTGATAATCAAATCAGATCTTATTCCTTTGCGATAGATAGTGAAGGGCGGTCCCTCCTATATATGTGATGGATGCCAACCCGCACATAGCGTATGTGTTTTGGCATAGAAGGAAAAAAATAATAAAAGAAGTGACTTCAAAACAAAAGTAAAATTATATATTATATATCAGAACATGTTCGAGCCATGTACTTTCACATTAGTCTCTTAAAATTAGCATTTCACAACTTGGGATTGTAATTGCTTGTAAAATTAAAATTTGCAAGGGTTTGGCCTTGAGGTTTGCTGGAAAATGTATTCATGAAGATATTCTAGTGTTAAGCAAGGAATGCATGGGTTTTGATTAAAGTTTGCACATACCATAGAAAGTTGGGTGTGACAAAAAAGAAACAGAGGTCGGTCCGTATATTTAACAGTAAACACAAGTGGGTAAGCTTTTTTGCACATTGTGATGTGGGTCTAGAAGATGAGTTTCAATTTGACGAGGCCAAAGCATGAGACCATTTTCTTCGAATTCTATAAAAAGGGACAAACAAACATATAGAGTGGGACCCTTCTATGTACCGAGCGCATAATTGAATCTGATAGTGGGAAAAAAGAGACTTTAGGTGGGAATCGAAAAAAGTCATTTTCTCACTTGGATAGTGGGTATAATGATAAGTATTAATTCGGTTACTTTTTCTTTATGATCATGTGAATCACCATGAATTGTGATAATCACGTGAGTGGCCAATTATTTTTGATAATAAGGAATTGAACCATCTATATCATCAGTTACATTTGTGAACGCAAGTTGGTGAAAATTAAATAGCAACGACAATCTTTCCCTACATAATGATAAACTGTTTTGAGCCGGTCCGGTGAGTAGAATTTTTTATTTTATTTTTTTTTTAAAAAAGTATTTTTTTAACTTTTTGAATTCATGATTATTCATTATTTTCACGGGTGTGTATACAAGAAATTGTATTTATTTATTTATTTATTTTTGTAAGAAGAAGAAGTAAGTATTTCCTAATATTTGTTTTTCCTTTCATCAAGTAATTTACCTTCCTCTTTTTCACATAATTTTATTGTTTTTTGTAATGATGACAATTTATGTTCACATGTGGTAATTGTTTACGAGTATTCGGTTTTATAGGTCAATAAAAACATGATAAATTTATTAATCATGTTAGAATCACTCGACTTTTACATAGTGTGTTTATTAAATAGGTTGACACGACATGACTCACATAACCTGTTTAATAAATAAATCATGTTAGGGTTGACATGACTTTGTGTGATCACTATAACTAGAAGCATAAATATTCTATCAAGACAAGAATCAATGTGTATAGAATTTTTTTTTCCACAATTTATTGTGTTAGCAAGTTGTTGTGAATGACAAAAAATAAAAATAAAAAATAAAAAGAGGTGTCATTGATAGATTCCTATAAAAACAACCATCCACCAATCATAACTTACCATCTGGATAGGCATTTATATTATTATTGTGAAGTAAGTTTTCATAGCAACTTTAATTCTTACGTAGATTTCTTCATGTGTTAACACAATAACAGCAGCCAACAAAGCCTGAGCCTAACAAACAGGAAACAGCAGAAGGTCATTTGGCTTTTCCTTTAATTATTATTTTTTCCCTTTCTTCTTCTTTCTCTCACACTCATGGGCTGTGCTTTTCTTTGTCCCCCACATTTGGCTTTAATCATGTGGAGTGCCCATGTGGGAAATTGGGAATCTTTGGGCCTTTCGGTTCATTAATAAAGCAGGAAAGAAAAATATAGCATCACCTCTTTTTCTATCTCTTCTTCTTCTTCTTCTTCTTTTTATCGAAGACATTCAGTTTAACTCTACATCTTCCTCTCTTTTTCGTCTACTTTCGTATTTAGTTTCTAAACAATTTAAACAGGCACTATCAAAGGCTCCAACAACTTTTCAGATTCTATCTTTTGTAAGTTTCTCTTTGTTTTCTTTTCTTTTGCTTTGTTTATTATTGACTTTCTTTGAGTTCTTACCTGCCATGGCAGCCAAGTATTCATAATTTGAGGAGTACTTACCTGTGGGTCAATGTAATTAGGGATTCAAGGGGGTTTGTGCTTGAACTGAGTACTTGAAAAAACATATTGGTAAGGGTTCTTTCTTTTATTTTTGGCCTAGAATTAAACACAAACTTTTTTTTTGCGTTTTTTTTTTTTGGAATTTATGTTTTTTTTTTAGAGGATTACGTGACTTGGTTTGGTTTTTTTTTATTTTTATTTTTTTTAATTAAAGAAATTTACTCTTCTTTTCTTTTCTTATATAGTGGGAATTGATGCTTCTCTTTGTAAAATAACGTGACAAACTAAAACTCACCTTTAGTGTAATCCTATTTTATCAATAGCATGTTACAATGTGATCCATAAGAACAAAATTTTCTTGCTATAGTGCTATCCATTCATCATTATTAATCCAATCAATAAATACTGCATGAATCTTTTTTTTATATGAATTTACTTTCTTTGTAAAATAACGTGACATAACACACCTACTACTTGGTTTAGTGTTTTTTTTTTTTTTTTATAGGAATTTTTTGAGGGGATTATGCTACTTAATTGGTTTCTCAATTTAAAACAAACACAAACACTTTTTATTTATTTATTTATTTATATATATATTTTTACTAAAGTTTACTTTTTTTTTCTCAAGTTGATGTATGCACAAATTTATTGGATTGCATTAAAGAGATATTGGAATGAAATATTAATTAAGATCGAGGGAGAGACTTTACAAGAATTATTGTATAATTCAAACCTCACATGAAGTGGTTGTTATCTAAAAAGTTATCGTAAAAAAATTTCTTTTGCAACATAAATTATATTTATCATTTGTATAATTTTATGTGAAATTCAATTTACCTTTTTTCATAATTATTAATATATTACTCCATCAAAAATGTTATGTACCCTTTCTCATTTTTAGAGGTTTTTTTAATGGATTTGTAGTAAGTGGCTAACTTTTAGGATTAAAACACTACATTTTAGGATTAAAATTGAGCCTTTTACTGTAAAAGAAATATATTTGACATTTTAATTCTTTTTAACTTTTGTTATGAATGTGTAGTAAGTGGCTAACTTTTAGGATTAAAACACTACATTTTAGGATTAAAATTGAGCCTTTTACCGTGAAAGAAAAAAAAAATGTTAGTTGCTAAATTTCAAATATAAAAGCTCTTTTAACTTTTTATTATGGATGTATAGTACATGGATAAATTTTAGGACTAAAACACAAACATTTTAGGATTAAATGCAACTTGATATCTGTCCTAAATAAAATAAAAACAGCAACACCACTAAAAAGAAAAAAAACGTGGATGCACATTTGAGCCTTTCCTTAACACCTCCCCCCCAAAAAAAAACCTAAAACAACAAAAATTTGAGCCTTTTACAGTAAAAGAAAAAAAAAATGGTAGTTGCTAAATTGTAAATCTAAGCTATTTTTAACTTTTTGTTATGGATATTTAGCACATGGCTAAATTTTAGAATTAAACACTACTTTATAACTATTAAAAAGGAAAAAAAAAATGTGGGTGCACATCTTGAGCCTTTCCTTAACCAAAAAAAAAAAATTCCAAAAAAAAAAAAAACTATAACAATTATATTTGTTTTGAATCTTTTACCGTTAGGCCTCGTTTGGGAGGATGGAATGAAATAGAATGGAAAAGAATGAAAAAAATAATTTTAGAATATTCTTCATTCCCTTGTTTGGGAGTTTAAGTGGGGGAAATGAAATAGGTAGGAGAGAACACTTATTCCTCTCTATTCCCTTTAAAACTCAAATTTTTATTTCCACTAAAATTGGGAGGAATGGGAGGGAATGAAATTAGATTTAATGATTCTTTTATTAAAACTCTCAAAATACTCCTATATATTCAACCATTTATTTTAAAATAGGGGTCTAATTGTAATATTATCATAAAATGATTTCATTCCATTCCCTCCATGTTACTCCAAACAAGATTACTTACATTCCATTTATTTTCATTCTTTTCCATTCTTTTATTTTAAAACATCCAATTAAGGTTACTTAATTCTATTCCATTCAATTCTTTTCTATTCCTTTCCCTTACTTAAATACATTCAATTTGATTTCATTCCTTTCCATTCCCTTATGATCATTTCATTCCATTTCCTTATGAACTCCCAAACGAAGCCTAAAAGAAAAAAAAATATTGGTTGCTAAATTTTAAATATAAGCACTTTTTAACTTTTTGTTATGGGTATGTAGTACATGGCTAAATTTTTGGATTAAAACATACTACATTTTAGGATTAAATGCAACTTGATAAAGGTCGATGGAACTGTAGATGCAAGTGATTCTAAAAAAGTGCATTGATAGATAATTTTAATTTTACTCCCCGACAAACAGTAGAGGTTCCTTTGGCTTTTCCTCTTACCCTTTTTGCAGGTTTAAAAGCAGGAAAGAAGAATACCAGTACCACCTCTAATTTGCGTTCTCTTTTTTCAGTTTCTTCTATTATCTATTAAACTTCCAACTCCAACTGCAAGTATGGCCGGGGTTCTAGTTTCTGCTCTCTTGGATCAGTTGACTTCAATCTTTGCTGAGAAGGCAAAACAAGAGATAGAGTTGGTCGTGGGTGTTGACGAAGAAGTCCGGAAGCTCGAAGACAATCTCCGAATGATCCAGGCGGTGCTCGAAGATGCTGAGAAAAGACAAATGACCGAAGCAGCTGTGAAGCTTTGGTTAGGAAAGCTCAAAGACACATCCTACCTGATGGACGACGTGTTGGATGAGTGGAACACTGAATTGATCAAAGCAAGGATCCAGGAAGAGGAGAAAGAAGAAGAGAATGCTGAAAGCTCTCATGCTCGGAAGAAGACGAAGGTAAGCTTCTCTATGATCCCTTCCCCTTCATCATGGCTCCGTCCAGTTCATAAACTTAGAATGCGTGACGGCTTTGCTCACGAAATAAAAGACCTGAGTGGAAAGTTAGATGAGCTTTTTAAAGAGAGAGTCGGTTTCGGGTTTCGATTGTATGGGGGCACTACAGTAGTTGAGCGACCAACAACTACCTCCCTTGTTGATGTGTCTAAAATTTGCGGTCGTGGTAAGGAAAGGGAGGAGCTAGTGAGCAACCTCTTGGGCAAGGATAGCCAAGAAGAAAAGAGCCCCCATGTCATCTCCTTAATAGGCATGGGAGGTATGGGAAAAACGACTCTTGCCCAACTAGCTTACAATAGAGATGATGTGCGGGCCCATTTTGAAATGCCAATATGGGTATGTGTTTCTGATCCTTTTGATCAGATTAGGGTTGCCAAAGCAATCATTGAATCTATCGAACGTAAATCCCCCAACATTTCTGAATTGCAAAATCTATTAGGTAGAATTTGTGATTTGATTAGGGGAAAGAAGTTTTTTCTTGTCTTAGATGACGTGTGGTCTGAAAAACCCAATGATTGGGAGCCATTCGAACTTGCACTCAAATTTGGTGCTCAAGGTAGTAGAATTTTGATCACCACACGTAAGGAGGGAGTTGCAAAGATGGTAAATAGTGCTTATACCATGAATTTGGAGGTACTGTCTAATGAAGACAGCTGGTTGATATGCAGTCAAATGGCATCTGTTGACAGAGATGATGAGCAACTAGGAAAACTTGGTCGAGAACTAGCAAATAAGTGTAAAGGCTTGCCACTTGCTGCAAAGATTTTAGGGATTGTCATGGGCGGCCAAAGAAGTAGGCAAAAATGGAAGAACATTTTGGACAGTAATTTATGGGAATTAGAAGATGTTCGAATTGGTGTTTTAGGACCATTCTTATTTAGTTATAATGAGTTGCCATCAGCAATAAAACAATGCTTCTTGTATTGTGCTAGCTTTCCAAAGGATTATCGCTTTTCTAGAAATGAGTTGGTCCACGAATGGATGGCACATGGATATTTGGGCTCGGAATCTAATATGGAGGATACGGGAGAAAGGTATTTTGAAAAATTAGTTATGCACTCCTTCTTCCAAGATTTTAAGCAAGATGACAATGATGATGATAAGATAATAAGATGCCACATGCATGATATGATTCATGACTTCGCCCAATTTATGTCAACAAATGAATGCATCACAATTGATGGTGACAAAGAGTTGGGGACAGATTGTAAAAGTGCTCGTCATTTGACATTAGAATTAAAGGAGGAAACACAATTTCCTGAATCTATCTATAGTGCAAAAAATCTACGGACTCTTTTTCTACGAACTCCTTATTTTGGAAGAATGGTCTTCTCATCTGCTTTATTCCAGCATTTGACATGCCTCCGGTCATTGAATTTGAAAGATAGTTCCTTTGAGAAACTTCCAAATGAAGTGGAAAAATTAAAACATTTAAGATTGCTCAATTTATCATGTTCTAACATTACAGAATTACCTGAAATGATGTGTAATTTATGTAATTTACAAACATTGGATATTAGCGGTTGTGGTGAGATTAGGAAATTACCCCAAGGAATGGGTAAACTAATTAAATTGAGACATCTTCTTATTGATGAGTGTGAAGAATTGACCGAACCCTTTCCAAAAGGGATTGGGAGATTGAGTTCTCTTAGAACATTAGAGAGATTCGTAATAGGTGGTATAAACAATACTGGGGAATGTAAACTTGGAGAGTTGAAGAATCTAGTCCACCTTAAAGGGTATCTTGGGATAGAAGGCCTGCAAAACGTAACAGATGTACAAGAGGCTGAGAATGCACAACTAAAAAATAAGATACACCTCCGTAACTTAAGATTAGAGTTTGGTGGGCAAGCTGAGGAGGATGATGAGGAGGATGAGGAGGATAGAAGAGGGGAGAATGATGAATTAGTTCTTAATGCGTTGGAGCCACATCCAGAGTTGGAGAGTTTATGGATTTATGAAATTAGTTCTCAGTGAATGTTGCAAAGCAGAGATAGGAGATCAATGGCCCAAGATTTCTCACATACCCAACATCGGCATTTATGGAGGAACTGTGTGAAGAGATGGTCGTCCAATGCAAACTTGAATCTCAGTTCGATTAGGGCTCTGCAAGTCGCATCCATTCAGATAAGGTAACTTCTTTCACTTTGTCTTCTTCATTTTTTACTTTCTTTGTTTTTATATCTATTATATATTCTATTTGTCTAGGAAAAAAAAAATTAAATTAACAATGTTCGTAGATAAATTCATCAAATTTGTGACCAAATAGTTCAATTTCATTTGCCCACTAATACTATTCACAAAATTACAAAAATGTGTTGGAGATTTTACTACTGCGTCTTAATTATTTTCATAATCCCTTGTTCTTCATTATGCTGTCTTGTTTTATGATTATCAAAAAAAAAAAAAAAAAAAGTTACCTTTGTTTATTGTATTTTTATTTTATATGGTTTTTCTTCTTCATACCAATGACAAGAAGACTCTTCTTTGTTAAAGTGTTTTCTCTGTGGTAAAATCCTCATGCTAAATATTTATTTTGTAGGCCTTATTAAACCAGAAATCAAATGAGAAGCATATTTTGTGCTGGAGAAAATTTGCATGTATGGATGCATGTTTGTAAAACACCCACAAAAGAAAGGCTTGCATTTTGTATTGCATACTGACAAATGAAAGGTCATTAAGGTATGTGATCATTTGCAACTTATGCAATCTTCTATCTATTAAATTTCTAGAATAAATATTTAGCATGAGCATTTAGCTCATAATCATCAGCTTTAACATTGCAGTTTAAAGAGTTTGAATCCAGAGGAGTGCATGTGGTTTTCTTGTCCTTTCGATTGAAGTGTTTCGTGCAAATAAAGAGGGAGAGAGTTGGATGTTAGCACTGGGATAAGAGGGAATAACTAGATAGAAGTCTGTTGTTTGTTTGTCTGTTTATGCCATCCATGGTTGAATAATTTTGGAATGACAATGTAGAAGGTGAAGAGTAGTAGACTGGACCAGTTCAAAAATTCCCCAAATTCTGGAATCAAGGCCATTCAACTTTTTGTTTAATATGGGCACTTTGATTATAGTTCTCCTACAGGTAACTTCTTGTATTTTTTCAGCCCCTTTTTGCTATTGTTGCATTTGCTTCTTTGTACATTTTTAACAACTATAATGTCCAACCTATCAAGGGTCTAGGTATGTTTCACTCTCATTTAGTCCAGAAATAATGCAAAAGTGTTTCATGCTCCTCGGGCCTCATTCAATCTGATTTGATTTGGTGATACATGTACTTTTTTAATGGATATCATTGAGTATATTATTTTAAAAGTTTTAAAATCCTAGCACATAGCACAGGTTTTTTTTTTTTGGGTAAAAATCTCCATTATCAATTCAAAGATAATTAGATAATTCGCATCTTTTATCTATATGCTAATCTTAAGATGAAAGAGAAGGGCTCTTTAGGCTCCAAAATGATTTTGCTTATGATCAAGTTTTATAGATAAAGGGTTAGATGCTTGCAAGTTTTATGTCAATATCGTATGTTTTGTTTCTTGTCTCAGAGGCTGAAGTGATTCTTTACATTGAAGAGTGTGAAGTATAAGAGGTGACCACCAGTCAAGAAGAAAAAATTACAAATACCTTGGCTTTGTTAGTTGGATGGAAAGAGTTGGATACTCTTTTCTGGAGCAACATTCGTGGAACGGTGGAAGTGAATAACATTTTCTTAATAGCCTATTACAACTTCTTTGCTGCCTCAATCTTATCCTCACTCAACAAGTTTCCTCTATGGTTATGGTTTATTTCCTTCATGATATAGGTAATTATAGAAACACTACACATAGATGTACTCTCTCTCTCTCTCTCTGCTTTCGGCTGTGGCAAATTATAACTTCTTGCCTCTATTCTTTCACTTGTCATTATGTCTTTTATCACACATTCATACATGGGGGCTTTCAACTTTCTAATAAAATCAAGAACTGTTTAATCATGCTTCACAACCCCCCCCCCCTTTTTTCTTTTCTAAGTTTGTATTTTTCCCAACTGTTACATTTTTTTTCAAATGGGTTGTGGTCTTATGTCAATTCTTTCTTATAAGCAATTAGCCTTTACTTTAAATATTGAGTAGTTTCAAAGCAGAGAATTTAGTTTTGTAAAAAGACAGTTGGCTGTCATTTTTTTTTCTGATTACAAATTTTGTGAGGAAAAGTGCAATAAGAAAGTATGTGTCCAAAATCCATTGCTTAGATATGACTAATAAAAAAAGAAAAAGAAAAAGAAAAATCCATTGCTAGATATGCTTTTTAGTTTTTATCTTTTATTTTCATTTTTTGAGGGGTAGTAATTCTAGAAGTTTCACTAGAATTCATGTTTGGTACCACAAAATAATCTCAGTTGCAAAGCTTGACAAAAATTTTCTCAGCTCATGCTTTGTGTTTCATTCTATCATTCCGTCTTCTTGTTTTATTGTGCAGGGTGAACTCCAAACTGTGTCATTTGGGAAAGCACATCTTGCACAAGAGGGAATGGTCATGCAAAAAACTTTGGCACCATGATTGGAACATCTCGAGGGGTCAGTTGCATCTCCAAAGCTGTCTGCAGAATTCAGGAGCAGAGCATGTTGCAAAATGTTTGACATTAAACTTTAAGATTTGAATTTACGTAGTAGTCTTTGCCTTGGTAAACAGCTCCAATTTATATGTTTAGTAATTGTTAACTCTTGCATCTTAGCAGTTGTACTTTCGTGGAGTAGATGGGACTTGGAAAGAACTTCTGTGATATTAATATGTGGTAATGCAATTTGATTCAACACAAATATTGGTTTGTTGTACTGTGGAGGTGAAATTGGATTATTTTAGGATCCCTGATTTTGTTAGGACTGGGTTGTGTAATATTAAGAGCCTTTTAGCTCAACATCTCATAGTGTTTCCAATGGAAACATCCAGGTTGTAACTATATATATATATATATATATATATATATAAAGTAACACTAAGAAGCTTCTGCAAAATGATAAGTAAAAATTTGAACTTGTGTAAAAGAGCACTCTACTTTGCAGGAAACTAGAAGGTGTGCTCTCAAAGTTGTTATAGATGGACTTCCTAAAACCATTGATAAAGACATATTGGAAGTCTGGGATGCTTTGAATAATTTGTGGTGAGTTTTAGATCACATCTACCTTATCTCCTAATGAAATCATATGTTTTAATCTCATATAATTGAAATCTGGTTGCCACTCATAATGCAGGCCACAGAAAAAGGTCCTTGCTGTTTACATACCGTAAACTAGACTCATTAAGCCTGTGTTTGAAGTTCTACACATAGAGAATGGTGTTGTGCATTACAGGTAGGCTTTGTACACATCTTTTTACTAGAAGTTCCTAGTTTTTGAATGTTCCAAAGTGATAATGATCTAAAAGATTGGCTTTTTCCAAATGCTTCATTGTAGTCTTAGCATTGTCTGATTTCTTCGTCTTATCAGCCTTACTTTGAAGGTCTGTATTTTGTTTCTTTAGTAAAGTAGATGAATTTTCCCATATGAGGACCAACTAGATTCTTGAATGAACAGTGTTTTCTACTAGATTCTTATGACTTTTTGGTCTTTACTGCCTCAATCCCATCATGTCTTTCACTCCTGGAGTTTCCTAATTAATTTTGGTTTATTTCCTTAATTATACAGATGATTACAGAATGCTGAAGATAAATGTACTTTGTAACTACTCCCTCTCCCTCCATTTCTGGTTGAGGCAAAGTGTGATTTCTCTTCCCTCTTTCTCTTTTCACCTCTTTTTGGAGCCATAGCTCTCTTGTTTGATCACACATTTATTTACTAGGTACTTATAGCTTTTCAAACAATCAAAATAGTTAAAAATGCTCCATAAATTTTTGTTTATTTCTTGTATGCGTTAGTTAATTGATTTTCTTAGCAGAAAGCCATATAACTACATTACATGATTGTTTATAGTTAAGAAATAGGTACACGTGAAATGAATAGTTTTTATGTTCTTTGTTTTCGCTTTCGCTTTCCAACAAATTTCTTGAAAAATAGGACATGTTCTTATGTCCGTTCCTTTTAAGCAATTATGAGTTGGAGCATTTTATAGTTTCTAGCAAGAGAAGAATTTTAGTCGTAAAGAAGCAACTAGCCCTTCTATTTTTTTTGTTATAAAAATTGTATAGTTGAGAAAGGATAATGACAATGATTTTTTAGGTCAAAAATATTGCTCGACATAATTATGGTATCTGTTATCCTAGAAGTGAAACTAGAATGCCCCTTTAGTAACACCCAATAAAAAAAAAATCTTCTCCTTTAATTCTCTCATTCTTTCTTCTTGTTCATTATGCAGGGTGAGTTGGGAACTGTGATGTGTTTGGATAAGACATCCCATGCAAGAGAGACTAGTAAATGCTCCTTTTTAAAAAAAAAAAAAAAAAAATTCTTACCTTTTGTTACCATCCATAATTTCCTAATTCTGGAATGGCTTAATAAAAGGTGGACGAGAAGATTGGACCAATTAAAGAAAAAAAAATCCAAATTTGTCATCAGAATGAGCAAAAAATATAGGTATTGAAGCCATATAACTCTTGCCTTTGATAAGGGTACCTCAATTCTAATTTTCCTTCAGGTAACTTTTTATTCTTCTCTTTCCATGATGTTGCTGCATTTTCTTTTTGCTCCATAGTTAGTAACAATAATTTCCAACCTATTAAGGGTTGAGGAATACTTAGCCCTCATTCTGGCTAGACATCATGCAAAATGTTGCGTTCCCTTGGGCCTCAGACATTGTGAGTAAATTTCTAACTACAAAGCTCCGTTATCATTTCAAAGATGCAGCAAAAACAATCTTGACTTCAAATGCTGGTGTTCTGTAGGGGCCAGTCTATTTGGTGACACAGAAAAAGCAACCGAGGTAATTGGCCAGCAAAATCTTTATGGAATCTCTTATCCATATTTTTGAATGCTCGTAACTATTACATTAAAAATATATATATTGGCTTTTTAATCAATGTCATATGCTTGTTTCTTGTCTCAAGGCTAGAGTGTTCTGTGGCATGCTTGGGAACCAACCTCCGGGTAGAAGAAGATATTACAAACATCCCAACTGGAAGAGTGTGGGCATGGGAGGTAACTATCGGATACTGCTTTTATGAAACCAACATTAATGGAAGTGAATAAGAGTTTCTTGTTGCTTATTACGATTTCTTTGCTGAAGGAGATTTTTACTTTCCTTTTTTGAATGGAAATCACAGAGGAAATCTTTATGATCTTTTTCTCCCTCCTCTTTTGGCTGAGGCAAAGTAAAATTGCTTATGACTCTTCGTGCCTTTCTGCTCCTCTCTGTCATACTGTTCTAGTGTTGATGTATCCCATTCATTTATGAGGGTTTTCAGGTTTCTAATACAATCAAGAACTAGATACTCATGTTTCATAAATTCAATTCACTTTTTTTTCTTAACTAGTTGTCAATTATTCCTATTAGACTGCCCCAAATCATTGCATTGAATAATTGCTGCATCTTCTCACCATTGATTAGAACTAAATTTCAACATCTTATCACAATCGGAATTTTTTATGTACAAGACTAAAGTAATTGTAAATAACACTGAAACCACACCGTAACAAGAGTTCAAGGCTACCTTTCTTTTGGGCCAGTGTCTGCTTCACTACTATTAGTTGCTTAGCTTTTATCTGATTAGCATTCTGAAGCACTTAGTTCACCTTGATATCTTTTACTAATGAAAAGAAATTTCTTTAAAATTGGTCTGCCATCCTATATTGATTCCTTTCTCAATAAATTATAATGAGTTGGAAGATTGTTTAGTTTCTAAACATAAAATTAAAATTAGTTGAAAAGCCAATTGGACATCAATATTTTGTATTATAAAATTTAAAGAAGAAAGGGGGCAATGAGGAAAGATAAAGATACCAAAACAATACATAGTTTGTTAGACACCATTTTGGTGGCTATGGTTTTAGAATTTGCACTTGAATGCACGGTTAGTACTACAATGGCAACAACAGAAACAAAAACAATTCAAAGGCTTAGAATGCACAATTATAAATACAAAATAATTTATGTGGCAATCTTTAAAGATGATTTTTTTTTTTGATAAGTAAGAAAGATGTTTATTAAAAAAAAACTGCTTTATGCAAAGTAGCACAATGCAAAAGAAAGATTACAAAAAAGGAAAGAAAAGCAGAAACATAAAGGAAAAACTAATTACAGAGAAAAAGAGAGCTAATAAGGAACAACAAGAGAGAATCACTAGATGTTATTATTTTTCTTTTATTTATAATTCATTTTGTCTTATTTATTATGCAAGGTGAACTTGAAACAATGTTCCTCATGGAAGAAAATCTTGTGCAAGAGGGAAACGTCATGCAAAATGTTAAATTTTTTTGTAGCACCATAATCTTGACATCACATGGCTTAGTGATGCCTCCAAAGTAGTTTAACCATTCAGGCCCGGGGAATATACTAAATATATATATTGTTTGCCACCGATAACTTTATAATTTCATTTTCATAGTCGTCATTAACTTGGCAACTCCAGTTTATATGTTCAGTGGTTGTTGATCTATGCATTCCAACCAGTTGCACTTGCTTGGAGTAAATGGAACTTGAAGAGGGACTCTATGATCTACGTGGTAATGATATTCGGGTTGGCGTGAATATTGGTTTTCTTGTTGCAGAGGTAAAATTGGATTCATTTTATGATCCCTTATTTTGAGATGCGTGGGCTATGCTATGGAACATTAATAAGTTGCTGTGAAAATGATAATTTACAAATGTGTAACTTGCATAAAATAGTATCCTTCTCTGTAGGAAACTAGAAGGTGTGCATTCAAAGATATTGTGGCTGGACCCCCATAAAACATTGATAGTGGAACTCCGGTAATCATATGCTTTGTTTAACCTGTGCATTGTGAGTCTGATCTTATCTCCGATGCATATAATTTAATCTCAAAATTGTCTCAAGCTGGTTATTAATCCTTATTCAGGTTACAAAGTCTTTTGGTTCTGACACTCACATGGATGAGGCCTAACATGCTGTATTGATGCCCATGTTTGAAGTTGTAAGCATTGAGAAGGATTTGCACGCTGCAGTGGTGAGCTTTACCCTTATCTTTTAACTAGAAGTTCCTAGTTCATGACTGTTTGTATTGATGGTCCAAAAGATTGGCTTCCAGTCTTGTGCTTTGTGGCCTTAACATTGTCTGATTTCTCTCATTCAATAGGCTTACCTTGATAATTTGATTTTTAATTTGCTCTTACAGTCCGAGTGTCCACAAATTTTACAGTTCGCCACTTATTTGCATGTACGTGAAATTGAAGGCCATATAGTACAGGCTATGGTATTGTGTATCTCATTCAACATATAGGTAACTACTTATCCTTGTTCTTTTTTATCATCTTACCTTTTTCATATTATCTAAGAACTTAAACAATAAAATCTGTAATTATAATTTCCATTTTTCTTATTATAACCAACACATTGCTCAATATCATTATACTATGTTATTGTAGGGGATTAAGAGGACTAGTTGATATCTTATTTTCCAATGGTTATGCTCAACTCCAGCCAAATTAAAACTCTTCCTTTTCTGCCATTGGGAATGGCATAATTTTCTGAATCTTGCACGTTTTGTATACTTACACTAAATACTTGTGATTTTCTTTTGGTGTCAAATCCACTAAAATTTTCATAGCAACGATGGTCTTACATCCAATGCTGGGAAAATTTATCATGATGTTCAATATCGTTTTCAAAACATTTAATTGTGAAAGCACCTGATTGATTGTTCAATTGAGTTTACAAGTGCTTAAATGTTGGAATTATTCTCATATTCTTTACACTTCCACAAAATTTGGAGCGGAGAATTTCATCAAAATTCACTTCTGGTTCACACTTTCACAAGAATGATTTTATAGTCAGTTAATCTACCAATACCATAACCTACAAATCAAAGGGTGAATAAGAGGATTTACCATTATTGTGAATTAATAAAATGATCTTGGTATTAAAGCTAAGGTTTCCATGGAGTTGTCTAAATACCCCTTTAGTTTGGAGATTTTTGTTTATGGGCTTTGCTTATGAGTATTTTTAACAATTTTTTCCCCTTACATCTTTGGCTGTGCAGTCTTGAACATTTGGTGAAGCACATTTTAAATTGGTGGGAATTAATAAGCAACGATGTACCTCAGAAAGCCATTTCTTACATTCTGGTACAAGTACAGTTGATTGATAAATCTCTACACAGTCAAATGACAGAGCTCCAAAGGGCAAAATGGAAAATCTCTATGCTTGATTTGTAGACACAACTGTGTTGGTTGATGAAACTCCATTAACATATCATAGGCGCATCAATGTAGCATGTCATGGAGTTCAAGAAACAATATTGTGAAGCAGTGGCACACAGCACACCAAGAAATTTATGACCAGTGAACTCAGTTTTTCAATTTCGAGCCTAGAATTTGCATCCAACATTTACATGTAATTCCAGATTTTTGAACCATTTTTGTGCTGTGACTTGTGTATAGCCATGAAGCTTTCGGGAGTATGCATTTTTTTTTCCATCATCCTCCTTTGACATGCATGTGATGCTACTCATGGAAATTTTTTTGTAAACTTGCTTTCATCTGGATTGTTGATGTCCAATATGGTTGTGGTTTTACTGCGGTGAACTATTTGATGTTCAGTCCCCAGTGCTATGATTGGAAATCAAGTAGGAGATCAAATGAAATTAGCATTGGTATTTGGTGGGCGATCAATTCCAAGTAAAACTGGAACATCACAAACCTTAGATGCCATCAACTACAATGCATGTTTTAGGTGCCTTATACTTGAGATTATAGAAGTGAGATTGCTATATACTTCTATCTGTAACTATCTTCTCAAAGTAATAAATCTGTGTGACATTTTCTTCTACAATAATAAGTCATTTTTCCTTGAAAAGTCATTGAATAATGCTGTATATTCAAGGTGGGGTGACTTGCTAGTATTAGTGAGCATAACAGTTACATTTGATATCTGTCTTGCTAACACAAAAAAGTCTTGCATCGAACCTACTTTCATAATAAGAATGTCTCTATTACTTCATTTAAGTTCCTACAAATTTGTACATAAAGATTTATGAAGGCTAACTTTTGAGCGTGTTAGGCTCTATACCATCTATTTGTTCACTTATTAGGCAGTTAGCAATTATGGCCATGATAAAGCCACAACCTTTTTTTTTTCTTTTTTTTTTTGAGAAAAAAGCCATAACCACATTATTTTGTTAAAAGGTCAACGTGATATTATATTATAGTCCTATTCATTTTTTTTTATCCCACAAACCGTAAGCTTGCTGGACCATGTTGATTACTTTACCGGACTATTTTATGATTTTTTTATTTTTTATTTTAAAAGGACTATGTTAATGTTATGACTTTTATGGCATAATTTAATAGATGTGAAGGTAATGGCATTAGCCAAAGTCTAAAATTTTAAATTCTATTATACACGCATACAAACATATAATATTATATAACTTAGATTGAGTCTCATATTTTGATATTCAATAACTTGTTCATAAATATACTATTATGTTTGAATTTGAATTATTTAATTGTTGAACATTAACTTAAACTTGAGCTTAACGTCTTTAATAAATTAACAAATATACACATCTTTTTTTTGGGTAATTACATTATCATTTTTTGAAGTTTGGAAAAATGACACTTCACTCCAAAACTTGAAGGGAAAAAATATTTTTTCTTTTACATTTGTTTGTCCAAATTTTATTAAATTAATATTAAAAAATTGTGTACTAATATGGTGCTTAAGGGTAGGTTTCCAAAATTATCCTCAATTTCAAAATTAAAAAACCTTATTTTTAAATTTTAAATTAAAGTGTAATTTAAAATATTAAGTAATAAATTTTTTTTTCCTTTTTTTTTTCCTCGACAAGTTATAGAGAGATTTGTAGTTGCAATCATTTTTTTTTCCTCCATGAGTTATAGAGAGATTTGTCATTGCAAATGTTTTGGCACTTGATAAATTTTATACTTTTATTCTAAATTTATAAAGAGATTCTTAAAGAAATTTGAAATATTTTGTTATTAATATAAATAAAAGGGAAGAGTGTTGATTTCTTCAAACCTTAAGGCTCAAAGAAGGGGAGCATTATTACTTTTTTTTTTTTTTTCCTTAAGTCACACTCAAGTTATAAACAAAGAGCTTGGTTTATTTATAAACCAATCCACAAATCAGTATATTCCATCCCCCTCCCTACCCCACTCCAATTTGTTTTGTTCTAACTTAGAGAAATAGAAAAGGAAATGAGTCCATGCCTCTCGATATTATTCAAAAAAATAAAACAAAGGTTTGAATTTGCTCTTTTGCTACTGTCATTGGATCAATCTATTTTTCCATAGAATTTGCAATTCAATAATGTTTTTTATTTTTCCTCAAGGGAAAAACACTAAAACAAAAACATGGTGGAAGCTATGAAGATCTTTGACTTTGAGGTGGGTTGTCGTGCTTATGGCCTAGAAGAGCCCCACTAATTTAGGGACCATTAAAACAAGTACAGAATGCCAATTTTGCTAGCAGATCAACAACATTTTTTTTTTTTTCAATGAGCAAAAATTTTAAACTCCATCTGATAATTTTATTGGATATTAAAAAAAAGAAAAAAAGAATGAAAAACTAAATTTAATTTTCTGTTTTCATTTATATAATAAAACAAATTGACTTGTTTAACTGCCTAAATTTCTTTATCCTATCCCTTCTCTAGTGAAAAATGGAAGGAAATTTTTTTAAAAAATAAAAAAAATAAATAGCGATTAAATTGGTCAGCCATTAGTTTTTAGGTACAAAGGCCATCTAAAATTAACCCACCAAATTATCTAGTTCATTTTTTTATTGGCTTAACCTCTATATCTTTCTTGGCTTCTTAACTTGGAATCAGAATCTTCTCTCTCTGTCTATAACCAAATTCCCACGATTTCTATGTTCCAATATTTATATATTATATATCTCTCCCTAGCACACCTACATTCTGTACATCATATTAATCATGACATGTAAGACAAGAGTCTGTGGCCAGTGTTTGTTAATACTATCATAACAACGACCCAAGGTTTGTGTTCACACCCAACTGTCTTTTTCAATCAAACCTATGAAACAGGCCTAAATAAACAAACAAACTCTCAATAGAAACAGAAACCAAAGACAACATCAAAACTTTACTGTTCTGTTGTTCCACCCTGGTTCAATGCTTTTTGTAACGGTCTATTTTTGGTAAATCCTCTCTCTCTCTCTCTCTCTATCTAGAATCAGCATAAACTGAAAAGGGTCTTCCTTATTTTTTTTTTTTATTGGATTAAGTTTTGCTAGTTTGAAATGGGTTTTATATATGTTCTTGTTTCTTGGTATGTATAATCTATTTCTTTTGTCTATTATTAGCATAAGCTAAAATTAGTTCTTAAATTTGATGTATATATTTCTTTCTTATCCTATTTGGGTCTAACCTGTTTTTAATTGTTTTTATTGGATTATTTTGGTGTTGATTGGAAATGGATGGTAGAGATGTTGTTGTTGCTGGTATGCATAATCTTTTTATTTATCTGTGATAAGCATGAACTGAAATTAGTTGTGTGTAAATTTTATTTTTTGTTTTTATCCTTTTTGGGTCTAACTTGTGATTGGTTTTAAGGAATCTTTCTAATTTTGGTCCTTGAATTTAACATAAACTAGTAAGGTTTTTTACTAAATTTGATATTTTTTATTCATTAATGGTTTAGTAATATGGGTCACATGGATTTTCTTGATTTGGGTATGTGGACTAATCTGACATAGGTCATATGGTTTTGTTTTGAGCATTTAGATGGATGATGATGAAGAAGAGGACCTGTGATCTGTGTGTTTGTGTGGGGATTCATGAATTTAGCGACAGGTAGAGGTTTTTGAATGATGATGATGAAAGAGCAGAGGGATATAAAACCTCTTTTATTGAAGTTTGGAGTGGCTTTAGCCATCTCTTTTGCTGGATTTTTCTACTCTCACCTCAGAACCAAAAGGATCAAACCTTAATGTTTTGATTATATTGCCCATCTTACTAGATCATGGGAGTGAAGTTAATTTAAAAGGTGGAAGAGCTTGGCATAAAGATGATCTTCATGCCGGAGAAACAACATCCAGAGCTTGGCATAAAGTTAATTTAATTAATTTCTTATGTTTGTAATATTGTTTGATTGGTGGAGAATCTGTTGATGAAATTGCTCAGTCTGGATGTTGACAAAGCCTAGTGTCTGCGTACCATATGAATAAAAGGCGCCAAAGGACAGTATTTTAAAAATTACAACAATGACAACAACAAAATCACCACAAGGGCATTTGCTTTAAAAAACAAAAATCGTGTGATTGAATACTTCTACTGGCTATCTAAAATATGAAATATCTGAAAATTAGTTTCTGTATGACATTAACAATAGAATCAGCTTTTATAATTAACAAACAAACACATAAATTTATAAGAAATCTCAGTTTACAATAACATTCAAATTATTTTTGGAAGAACTTAAGTATATGCCATTTAAAATTTTGAACACATCACTAGAGATCTTGATAAACCATACTTGTACTCATACTTGATCGCCATGACATACATGGCTGATCTAAGAGACTAGCACTTTAAGACTGAAAAATTTGACACCAGACCATTATTCTAACAAAATTTTTTTATTGAAAGATGTCAGCACACTAAAAGCATAATGTGTTACCTCATTGTGCTGCATATGAATAGTTCTGCATTGTTTTTTTTTTTTTTTTTTTTTTTTTTTTTTTTTAGTAATTCATTGTGTTTTTAATTCCCTCATTTCAATGTCCTAAAAACAATAATGTTTTCCCTAATTTTTTAGTTGAAAACCTGAGTTCTGAAAAAAAAATTCAAATCAAATTAAATGACAAAAAACCCAACTATTAGACACACAACTATAGAGAAGAAAACTAAATTGGGAGCATGTCTATTATGGATGGACAAAATTCCCCTCCAGTCCATATGTGGCAATCCAATGACAATCCATGTGCACTTTTATTCACATGACTTATTTACTAGTCATGAGACTTATTTAATTCAATTAATGAGTTACGAGATTAAAATACACCAATTCGGGCGCTAAAATGTAGAGATGATGAAACGAACATCATCCATGAATGGGCCCAATTTTTAGACAAAAGACAATGCCGACCTTGTAAAGAAGGTCACTTGCCAAAACCTTGTAAAGAAGGTTTTTTACTAAATTTGATATTTCGTATTCATTAATGGTTTAGTAATATGGGTCACATGGATTTTCTTGATTTGGGTATGTGGACTAATCTGACATAGGTCATATGGTTTTGTTTTTAGCATTTAGATGGATGATGATGAAGAAGAGGACCTGTGATCTCTGTGTTTGTGTGGGGATTCATGAATTTAGCTACAGGTAGAGGTTTTTGAATGATGATGGTGAAAGAGCAGAGGGATATAAAACCTCTTTTATTGAACTTTGGAGTGGCTTTAGCCATCTCTTTTGCTGGATTTCTCTACTCTCGCCTCAGAACCAAAAGGATCAAACCTTAATGTTTTGATTATATTGCCCATCTTACTAGATCATGGGAGTGAAGTTAATTTAAAAGGTGGAAGAGTTTGGGATAAAGATGATCTTCATGCCATAAAAACAACATCCAGAGCTTGGCATAAAGTTAATTTAATTAATTTCTTATGTTTGTAATATTGTTTGATTGGTGGAGAATCTGTTGATGAAATTGCTCAGTCTGGATGTTGATAAAGCCGAGTGTTTGCATACTATATGAATAAAAGGCGCCAAAGGACAGTATTTTAAAAATTACACCAATGACAACAACAAAATCACCACAGGGGCATTTGCTTTAAAAAACAAAAATCGTGTTCAATCACACTTCTACTGGCTATCATCGATGAGCTTGTTTGGTCACCAAGTTCAAACAACAATTTTCACATTTCAAACACACTTACACACATTTCAATATACTTTTTCACCCACACATATTTCAAAAAATTCCACAAAACTTTAAACAACAATTCTCAAATTCACTTGCCAAACGGGCCTTTCGAAATATCTTAAAATTAGTTTCTGTATGACATTAACAAGAGAATCAGTTTTTATAATTAACAAACAAACACATAAATTTATAAGAAATCTCAGTTTACAATAACATTCAAATTATTTTTGGAAGAAATTGAGTATATGCCATTTAAAATTTTGAACACATCACTAGATATCTTGATAAACCATACTTGTCCTACCCTTATACTTTATCGCCATGACATACATGGCTGATCTAAGAGACTAGCACATTTAAGACTGAAAATTTTGACACCAGACCATTATTCTAACAAAATTTTTTTATTAAAAAATCTGCAAATGTCAACTCAAACTGCTAAAAGCTATAATTAGTTTTTACATTAGACTTGCTGCTGATAAAGATGTCCAGCACAGTAAAAGCATAAATGTGTTACCCTCTTTGAGTCTTTGTGCTGCATATGAATAGTTCTGCATTTTTTTTTTTTTCAGTAATTCATTGTGTTTTTAATTCCCTCATTTCAATGTCCTAAAATCGATAATGTTTTCCCTAATTTTTTTAGTTGAAAACCTGAGTTCTGTAAAAAAATTGAAATCAAATTAAATGACAAAAAACCCAATTATAAGACACATAACTACAGAGAAGAAAACTAAATTGGGAGCGCATCTATTATGGAAGGACAAAATTCTCCCCCAGTCCAGATGTGGCAATCTAATGACAATCCACGTACTCTTTTATTCACATGACTTTTTTTTTTTTTGATGTGATTTATTCACATGACTTATTTACTAGTCATGAGACTTATTTAATTCAATTAATGAGTTACGAGATTAAAATACACCAATTCGGGCGATAAAATGTAGAGATGATGAAATGAACATCATCCATGAATGGGCCCAATTTTTAGACAAAAGACAATGCCGACCTTGTAAAGAAGGTCACTTGCCACTAGTCCTTTGAAGTTCAAGGGTAATGATCTCCGGACTCCAGGGCAGGTAGTCCCACGATTCAAATGCCTATATACATCTTGGAGATGTGGAGGCATTCTTTAAGTGTGTGTGTGTTTTTTTTTTTTAATAATTCATAAATTCTTTTAGATGCATTTTATGTTTTGGATTTTAGGGGGAGAAATTTTGGAATTTGATGTGATTTTTTTTTTCTATTTTAATTTGAATCATGGTTTTGTTAGGTTTTGGGCCATAAATTGTTTGTTTCATTTTTTTTTTTCTTTTCCTTGTTTTATAAATTTTGGAAATATGGTTTTTGTGTTTTAAATATTAGAAAAAGAAAGTATGTATTTTAACCTAGCTCCGATTTTTTTTCCTTCTTTTCTTTTTAATTTTGAATCATGGTTTTGTTGACTTTTGAATCCTTAAAGTGTTTGTTTAACATTTTTTTAATCTTTGATCTATAAATTTTTTTGGATAAATATTGTTGTATTTTAGATAATAAGAAAAGGTTTAGATTTCGATGTATTGTTTTTTCTTTCTATTTGGTTTAAATCCTAGTATTATTGGGTTTTAGGCTTTTAGCTCTTGAAAGTATCTGTCAAAAGTTTTATAGTTCAATTGACGCTTTCTAATGTTTTGAATGAACACATCTAGGATTCAACTCTTTCCTATCCATTGATGTAATCATCAAATTATATTAACTATCAAATTGTCTAACTTTATACAAATGAACGAAGAATATGTAAAACCTTGTTCAAGCAAAATAAGTACTTTCATTTGGTCTCTTAAAATTAAATTTTGCAATTTGAGATCTTAAGTGCAGGTAAAATTAAAATTTGAAAGAGTTTTAACTAAAAAATAACTGCTCTTGAAGATCTTAAGCAACGCATGCGTTTTAAATCCAAAACCCCAACTGTTAAATTATAAAAAATAAAAACAGAATGCATGGGTTTGGAATAAAGTTTGAACATCATTAAACAAATTTAAGGATTTTTTTTAAAGAATAATTTTAAGGCTTTTACAGTTATGGGCCTTAGGGCTACCTTGATCAATCCTTAAGAAAAAATTAATAGTAAGGTTAATGCAATTGGGAAGCTATTTCTTTTTAAACTTCTCACAAGGCTCTGAATTATTGCTTACCATTTCCTCATAAACTCATCATTTTCCCTTCTCTCTCAAAATTTCTAGACAAAGTTGTGGTGAAAAATAAGTTTGTGAACCTATAATTTTTTGTACATTGTGGGTCTAAATGAAGCTCTGCGTAGTGGGACTTCTGCACAGAACACATCATTGAATTAGATAGTCGACAACAAGATTGATGCAATTGCTATCAAGAAAGTTGGAAAAAGAACCAATCAATTTCAATCGTTGAATAAAATAAGAGAAAATTATAAGTGAAAATAGTAAAATTTTTGTTTAAGAGAGAATTGGGGTAATTGATTGAGACTTCTTGACAGTCTTTGTAGACTTTTTGAATTTTAATTTCTCCATCGCCAAGTGTACGTTGTCCTAGGAAAAAACCAACCTAGACAAATTATTAGGCCCTCCTGGTGGACAAATGAGGTGGTCCTCCATCAAATAGCACCCCATAAATACATGCCACCAATTAAAAAAAAAAATGACTTAGCATATTTATTCATCAAACCAAACCGGATGAACCAAATTATCTAACCACATTTTGGTTCTAACTTCTAAACTTCTAAACTAATCCGTTTCTAAAAACCAAATCTCAGATGCTTTCTCTCTCTAAGATTGAAAATCCAGAGAGGTCTCTCTCTCTCTCTCTCAAAACTCTAGATTAGCTTTCTTCTTCCTCTCCACAACTACCATTCTCTCTCAGATGCTGCACGAGATGATGTCAGAGACTTTAGACAATGTGAACACATCAGGCTTTAGACTACCAACAAGTAGCAACAAATATCAAACAATCCAGCTCCACTGCTACCATAACTAATTATGAAAGCTGCAAAGATTGAAGAGGCTAGACATGTGATATTAATTACCCCATAAATAATAGGGAGCAGACCTTAATACAACAAACAAAAATACACAAAAGTCTTTTTTAATGTTTGATTAATGTATGCCCTTAGGATGCTCATTAATCATCCATTTTTGGAAACATTTTAATGGGAATAGAAAAAACTGTCAAAAAAGTTGGTAACTTTTTTATTTTTCCATAAAAAGTTCAAAATAATTAAAAAAGAGAGAATTCTAATCTTAGATTTTGTAAAAGTGAGAGGGAGAGTTTTTGAGAGACATTAAGAGATGTTCTCTTTATGTTAGGGTTGTATTTTATGTAATTCGCTAATCCTTTGACAAAATGCACTTTACTTGTAATTGGATAGATCTAAAATGAGTTTAATATATCAAGAAATATGTTGTTCAAAGCATATCAAGTGTTCATATTAAAAGACATGAAGATTAATCCAAGAAACAAGTGAAGAAAAACTGTTCACTAAGTCTTGACAGATAGCTCAACAGATGCATGCTATTGAGACTTAATGTGAAGCTTGATAGATAGCTCGACAGTAGCTCGATCTATCGAGAATTATGATTTTCAGTTTCCCAGATCTGAAATTCGGCCCAAACTTATGTATTTGTTTAGGGTTTCTTTTCTCACAACGCTAAACATATATAAGGCTTATTTTAAGAGCCGTCATATATGGATACAGAAACCTAGAGATTTATTTTCTCTGTGAGAAGCTATTGCGTTTGTATGTTGTTGAGGTCTAAAAAAGTCACAGTACCCAGGCCCAAAGAAATAGAGGCTTGGAGCCCGAAAAACATCAAGAAGAAAAAAGGGCAAGCCTAGAAGCTTATGAGAAAAGAAGAAAGAAAAAAAGAAAAGAAGCCCATGTCAGAGGATTGAAGAAGAAAGCTGAGCCGGGATCCTCAGAGACTGCCAAAAAGGCTTAGGATCCCCCAGGCGTGTAAGCACAATCAAGAAAAGATTAAGACAGTTCAAAAGAAAAAGACAAAAAGAAACACAAGAAATAGAGGAGAGGCCACGTCCTTCTCAAGTGTCAAACGACCCAGCAAGAAAAAGAGGAAAAAATCAGCAACTTCTCATAGTGCAAGCGGGTAGCACCTCGGGGAACCAGAATGAAGAAGTATAAAAAAGGGAGTAGCAGCGAAAGACTTTCAAACCGGCAGAGTGGGATTCTGCCCATTTGAGAAAAAAGATAAAGAAGAAGGACGGCCAAAAGTTGGATCGTGAAGAGCGTGACCTCAGCATATTTCGAAATAGGTAGTCAGCCATGGACTTTCAAAAAAACAAAACTAAAAGGAAGGAAAGAATGAAGAACAGGGAAACTGAACCTACTGGGCGATGGGCACAACACATACTCTAGTACTTAGAGGGCAAAACAGGGGAATCAACAGTTCCCCTGGGACTCCAAAATAACACTATAAAAAGGGGGAAAGGATTGCGGTTTTTGGGATAGGAGAATCATTGATAAAATTCTGTCAAGAAGAAAAATTCAGAGAAAATTAGCAGAATTACTTCCCGGTATCCTAGAGAAAGCCACTATAGCACATACTCGGATTAAAAAAGAATCAAACTTTGCAAGTCTTAAAGGTTAGAATAACCATCTAAGACTGTAATTTTTGAGCTTTCTTGAATCTTGTATCACGTCTTAGTGAGCGTACTGTAATCATAATAAAGAAAATTCAATGAAATATTCTTTACTGATTTGAGGATCCCTAATCATTACTTTGTGCTTTTACTATTTTGTTCTCTGCATTACTTTGCTGTTTTGATTTGTTGTTCAATACAAATATCCTTGTTTATTAGTTTATATGTATTGTAGGACGCATGCCCTGTGCACCACTTGATTCTTAAACAGCCCTTTAACTACGATGAATCAAAGCCCGGTCCACCAAACTACAACTATTCGGCCTGGGATCCTTGGGCCTGAGTGCTAGAGAAAAAGTACTCTCACATACGTCATAGGGTTTTGTAACCAAGTGCTTCATGATCTTCATTGTTGATGAAGTGAAGAACTTTGTAGCCAACAACATCGTTCAAAGTTGCTGGAGTTAGTCACGTACTAGGATCCATATAAAGGGTTAGTCATAGATTGGAGATTTGTGCATCAAAGGAAAGAAGGCTACTACAAGATCAAGTTCAATATGGTATTGAAGCAAAGGTTCAATTGTTAGTTGGTATTTTGGAATAAGCCAGGATAGTGGTAAGATTCCTTATTCTTGTAACCGCTTGATTGTTGATTAGTGAATTCTTGGGAGTGGTGACCTTAAAATCACCCGATGGAGTTTTTGCTTTGTGAAAGGTTTTCTCAATTTGTCAAAAAATCACTGTGTAAATTTAATTTCCGTTACATTTAGTTTATTTGGTGATTTGTTGGTGCCTTCACACTTTGCATGCAATTGAACCTAATTAATCAACTTGGGCAATTGAATTAATTAACTGCGGTCAAGCTATCTTAACTTAACACTTTAGAACTGAGACAATGAGTTTTTGAGTTTGGTTGGGATTGATGTAAAAAAAAAAAAAAAAAAAGTCAAATTAAAACTTACCCACTTGTGGTTTGCCTGAAATTTAAGTTGCTTACCTGTGATTTGAAATTTAACACTTTACCCACCTAAAATTAGCTCAGCTAGAGTTCTGTAACCCACTTCTCTTAAAAATAGGGTTAAATATGCAATTTTGCACCACTTTTATGTCTCTCTCCTCTAAAAACACAAAAAACATAAAAATACAAGATCAAATAAGATCAAAAACAATTTAGCAGAATACTTGCATCATGATTTAGAATCTAATTAGATTTAGATTGTTCGTTTTTTGCACCCAATAATTCACTTGCCACAAAAATTAAAAAATTTGATGGCAAGGCGCAAAATTGAACTCTAATTAAAATTCAATTTAGAATCTAATTGAATTTAGACTTTTTGATTTTTGCACCAAATAATTCTCTTGATACACAAATTTAAAAAATTAGCTGAGACATGTGGCGTAAAATTAGACTTCAATTTAGGATTAAATTTGATTTTCTCTCAACTTTGGCTATATATGTGTGGGTCCGGGAAGTTTACAATCCGGCCCAAACTCTATCTGGGCCCAGGGCCCGTGCCGAGGAGGTCTTTTGCCGAGGACGAATGATCGATGGCCGGGGTGTCAAGGGGAACGGCTGAGAAACTACCCTATCCTCGGCACTCCAGAACTTCAATGGGAAGATCAACGTCTTGGTGAAGGCTATCCCCAAACAGCCCCCTGAAGGGGATGTGAGTGGAATGGGGCTCACAGGGAACCAGGGTGTAAAATTGAATCAAGGAAAATGCGTCCCCTCCGCATTAAATGCACCTGCCAACGTCCAGATCCGGTTAATGAGAAAAGACGTTTGGACGATGTAACTTCGATCTTCGCAACTAGTAGAAAGTAAGAGGGGACGGTTGATGGGATGGATACAGAAGTAAGCACCAGCCTGACCAACAAGTGGAGGGCTAGGATTAACCAAGAAGGACTATATAATGAAAAGGTAGGTGCGCCAAACAAGGGATTGGGAAAAATGGCCAAAAACCAGAGCCTCCAAGCCCGCCTCCAAGAGAAAGACTCCTAGGGCGAAAATGACTTAACCATGTATGAACACCACGTAAAACCCACTGTTTGGTGACCAAGGCCTAGCCTTTCAAACCCACGCTCTATAAATGATATTGTTTGGGCCTTTTTACGTGCGAACCCAACATTGTTACGGTTCGTTACAAAATCGCGTCCTTACAATTGGCGCCGTCTGTGGGGAAGGCTTGTGTGTTGGCATAGGCGGTAGGTCGAGAGAGTTCCTTTGTCATTTCTAACAACTGGTTATAGAGTTTTAGTGTAAAGTTCCGCTAGGGGCTATGCTTCTTAACTAGGGGCTACGCTTGGTAGCGTTAATCGCATGGATAATTCTAGGGGCTTGGCCGAGGAGCTAACTCCCCTAAAGCCAAGGTCCCACGCAAAAAGAAAACTGAGTTTTGGACAGAACCAAGGTATTGTATGGTCCTCGGACTCAAACCTATGGGGAAACCAACTACTTGGATGAGAAAACTGAGTTTTGGACAGAACCAAGGTATTGTATGGTCCTCGGACTCAAACCTATGGGGAAACCAACTACTTGGATGAGAAAACTGAGTTTTGGACAGAACCAAGGTATTGTATGGTCCTTGGACTCAAACCTATGGGGAAACCAACTACTTAGATGAGAAAACTGAGTTTTGGACAGAACCAAGGTATTGTATAGTCCTCGGACTCAAACCTATGGGGAAACCAACTACTTGGATGAGAAAACTAAGTTTTGGACAGAACCAAGGTATTGTAAGGTCCTTGGACTCAAACCTATGGGGAAACTAACTACTTAGATGAGAAAAACTTGGATGAGAAAACTGGGTTTTGGACAGAGCCAAGGTATTGTATGGTCCTCGAACTCAAACCTATGGGGAAACCAACTACTTGGATGAGAAAACTGAGTTTTGGACAGAACCAAGGTATTGTATGGTCCTCGGATTCAAACCTATGGGGAAACCAACTACTTGGATGAGAAAACTGAGTTTTGGACAGAACCAAGGTATTGTATGGTCCTCGGACTCAAACCTATGGGGAAACCAACTACTTACATGAGAAAACTGAGTTTTGGACAGAACCAAGGTATTGTATGGTCCTCGGACTCAAACCTATGGGGAAACCAACTACTTGGATGAGAAAACTGAGTTTTGGACAGAACCAAGGTATTGTATGGTCCTCGAACTCAAACCTATGGGAAAACCAACTACTTGAATGAGAAAACTGAGTTTTGGACAGAACCAAGGTATTGTAAGGTCCTCGGACTCAAACCTATAGGGAAACCAACTACTTAGATGAGAAAACTGGGTTTTGGACAGAACCAAGGTATTGTATGGTCCTCGGACTCAAACCTATGGGGAAACCAACTACTTGGATGAGAAAACTGGGTTTTGGACAGAACTAAGGTATTGTATGGTCCTCGGACTCAAACCTATGGGGAAACCAACTACTTGGATGAGAAAACTGAGTTTTGGACAGAACCAAGGTATTGTATGGTCCTCGGACTCAAACCTATGGGGAAATCAACTACTTGGATGAGAAAACTGAGTTTTGGACAGAACCAAGGTATTGTAAGGTCCTCGGACTCAAACCTATGGGGAAACCAACTACTTAGATGAGAAAAACTTGGATGAGAAAACTGGGTTTTGGACAGAACCAAGGTATTGTATGGTCCTCGGACTCAAACCTATGGGGAAACCAACTACTTAGATGAGAAAACTGAGTTTTGGACAGAACCAAGGTATTGTATGGTCCTCGAACTCAAACCTATGGGGAAACCAACTACTTGGATGAGAAAACTGAGTTTTGGACAGAACCAAGGTATTGTATGGTCCTCGGACTCAAACCTATGGGGAAACCAACCATTTTCATGAAACCTAGGCACTAAGCCGGACTTGGCAGTTACACGTGATATCTAAAATGATGCCTATATCTTAGTTGAATGAGGGTTAGAAATGAGTCTAAAGGCTCTGCGGGTGCAAGTAAGCTAGGGTTTTGAAACATGATGTTAAATATATTGCATGCACAAATATTCGTACATGTTAAAAGGAATCAGTGCAGAATTCATAAACAATATTACGTATCAACGAGGACAGCTAACAAGTAACCAGAAGGAAAAAAGAAAAACAAGATTTCATATATACATGTTCAAACGCTTTCAAATTATTAACAGATTGGAAAGTTTTCGAAATAAAAAGAAACAAGTTAATCGTTAAACTAAAAACGAATACAAAAGCCTAGCTAGGATTTCTACTTTTTTAGTTTTGCGTCGGTCACGTCCTGGGAGGAAGGAACGGGATCAGCTTCGACGCCCTGGAGGATAGTCCCTTCTGGGGAAGGTTGAACAGGGTCAGCATTGGTACTCTAGGGGACCACAGCAAGGGGAACTGCCTGTGGCGGCTGGGCAAGTGTGGCTGGCTCCTCAGCACTAGACACCTGAATGCCAACCACGGGCTCAGTAACCTCTCTAGGTGCCTCAGGATCCATATGCTGAGATATTTCTATCACATCTTGAAGTTCTCCCTCTTTGAGCATCTTGCCAGAAGAACCGCTGACCTGTAAGTCTTCCGACGGGGTGACCCCTTCCTCGAGTTGGTCATCCATAGTCAAGGAGCTAGTGGAAGTGGCCTCGCGGATGGCAGTAGGGTAGAATATGTTCTCCGCCTTCCACAAATCAGATGAAGCATCCACTCCAGCTCGCTTCAATGCCTCTTCCCAAACCTGGGAGCAATAAAACCTGCACACTCCAGGAATCTGGGCTTTAAGGATGGCTTGGGTTTCGGTCATCCCCGCATTATAACCATCGTCCTCGGCCGTTTCCTTGGCAACCTCTGCCTCGTTTCTAGCAAACTCGGCCTCCTTCTTGGCCCTTAGGGCTTCATCACGGGCGTATTCCGCCACCCCTTTGTCATGCTCGGCCGCGGCCAGCTGCTTATTTAAACCCTCGATCAGATCTTTGGCTATTCGCAACTGATCCTCGGCTTCAAGTACGCGCTTTGTTTGGTCCTCGGCCTGTTTTTGGGTGCTAGCTAGGCCCGCCGAGACGTTATCCCTCTCACGGATAGTTATTGTTAAGTCAGCCTTGACTTTGGCAAGCTCATCCTCAGAGGCTTCGAGGCCGTTATGCGCTTCTTGCGTTCGTTCTCGGCCGCCTTACTCCTGTTATTCACCTCTTCCTCCATCCTATAGGTTGCCTGGAGAGCCTGGCAAGGGAGATGAGCGTGTAGTTAGTGACAAACCAGTGGCAAGAGTTAATAAAGTGTTAGGTTTCAAGAAATCTTACCATGCCCAAGTACCTCTTAGTACTGAGGAAGACCTCCTGCATCCTCATTCTCCTCAGTTCATCCATGTCATTAGGGAGTAACATGGTTCTCCCTAATGCGTTCGCCACGTAGCCACCCTCGCCATCTCCAAGGTCCCTCATGGATGCCGTTTCCAGTAGTGGACCCCCGTGAAGCATTGGGGCAGGAAGCCAGACACTCGGTAAGGACTGGGCCTCAATCCCCTTTCCCTTGCTTTGAGAAGTTTGGACTTCAGTTTCTTTGCCCTTGCCCTGGTGTCCAATCTTCAGTTGTTTAGTGCGCGGAGCCTCATCCTTCTCCTTAGAAGGTTGGGATTTTCCCTTGTCCGTGACTTCCTTGCCCTTAGGGCTCCTCTTTCTCTTTGAATCAACGCCTTCAGGTCGAGGAGGCCGAGCTGGTTGGGAGGAAGCAGGAAGTTCGGGGCGGGTGGATTACGGCTGTGACTTGGTGGAAGATGACCTGGTCTGGATAGTAGGGGGCTGAGGTGGTGGAGATGGAGCATCGGGTTGTGGCGTTTCCTGTGTATCCTTCCCAGGTTGGCCCTCGAGGAGTTGGAGAAGGGGGGTCAGGGGTTTTCTCTTGAGTCCCATTTCGGCTTGAGAAGAGGTGACTATTGACGACAATTCCACCTCGGACAAGGCTGGGTCACCTATATCACCAGAAGGATCCTCGGATTGGTAGACTAGGTCAAAAACTCCAAATCCTTCCTCAGGCCGGTCTAGCTCGCCTTCGTCCTCTGCTACTTGATGAGACGAGGAGGGGCCCACTGGCGGGATGTTCACAAGGATAGATGGTTCCTGGGAAATAAGGAATCCTGTCTCAACCACGGTAATTTTTGGGAGCCAAGGACGGCTGGCGCTGATCACGTGCCTTGCGTCCGAAAATGACTTCTGAACAGGAGGGTACCCTAATATCTTGTGAGCAGCTCGGACTTGACCATCTCTGTCATTTACAAAAACTGCTGCTTGCAAAACGGTCTCCAAGTCCGCCCGGTTGACTAAGTGAAAATGCCGTGTGTAGGCGTGTAGATCTACAAAAAGACAAACACGTATGTATGGTTAGTTACCGAACAACATTAGACTAGAATGGCGTAAAGGGGCATCCCCCTTCCATTCCCAGTACCCCACCTGGTTCTCCTTCTACAATGGGGCACGGATCGCCATCGTGCCATTCCCCAGAGACGATAAGGAAATCCTTGTTCAGTCCCTTGTTGGAGTCAGGGAGGCACTGGATTAACCGAACCCTTTCGTCCCTCGACTTCATGTAGTAGGTTTTCCCCTTCAATTTTTGGAGGTTATAGCACCAGTTCACGTCATGGTGGGTCAGTCTTAACCCTATCTTCTCATTTAAAGCGTCCACGCAACCCAGAATCCTAAAAACGTTGCCGGCGCACTGGGTGGGGGCTAAACGGAAGTGTCTGAGGTAACCCCTCGTCATTGGCCCCATAGGGATTCTCATACCTCCCTCTACAAAGGCGAGGACGGGAATTACTACCGCGCCCGTTTCCCTCTTATAGTGCCATTCCCCCATCTTACAGTACTTCAGACTTACGTTGGGGGGAATCCTATAATCAATGATGAACTTATTCATCGCCTCTTCAGTATCGACTAATTTCCTCAGTCTCAATTTAGTCATCTTTATGATTTACTAAACAAACCCGACCCGCGACAGGAAAGGAAAGGGAGCCAAAGAGAAATAAACCCAGAAAAGAAAAAGCACGAGTTAATGGAGGTAGGGAACTTACATAAAAGAAGAATTATGCTTCGGACAGGCTTTATGTGCTTGAGATAGACTTGAATTTGGGCGGAAGTTCAGATGAACCCAGAATACACGCACTAAAACTCTTAAGTGCAGAACTGAAGAGACGGATCCATCCCCAAAAAATCTTTTATACTTTCTAGGGTAACTGCACACCTTTTCCCGCCCAAAAAGACCAGGAGATCACCACTGTTCGATTTCCATCATACCGTAGAACGTGGGAAGCACAAAGCCGCCCGTATTTAATGAGGCCACGTTTCGCCTTCCAAGGGCTCTAGGAACGTGCCTCGGGCAGATGAAAAGCCTCGGGAACCGATAGGTGACAAGGATTGACAGGCATTGGCAGATATCTGATGTCATCAAAACCCTCCTATCCGTCCGAGGAGACGGATAGCAGGATTTTGAGGGGTTATTGTGGGTCCGGGAAGTTTACAATCCGGCCCAAACTCTATCTGGGCCAAGGGCCCGTGCCGAGGAGGTCTTTTGCCGAGGACGAATGATCGATGGCCGGGGTGTCAAGGGGAACGGCTGAGAAACTACCCTGTCCTCGGCACTCCAGAACTTCAATGGGAAGATCAACGTCTTGGTAAAGGCTATCCCCAAACAGCCCCCTGAAGGGGATGTGAGTGGAATGGGGCCCACAGGGAAGCAGGGTGTAAAATTGGATCAAGGAAAATGCGTCCCCTCCGCATTAAATGCACCTGCCAACGTCCAGATCCGGTTAATGAGAAAAGACGTTTGGACGATGTAACTTCGATCTTCGCAACTAGTAGAAAGTAAGAGGGGACGGTTGATGGGATGGATACAGAAGTAAGCACCAGCCTGACCAACAAGTGGAGGGCTAGGATCAACCAAGAAGGACTATATAATGAAAAGGTAGGTGCGCTAAACAAGGGGCTGGGAAAAATGGCTAAAAACCAGAGCCTCCCAGCCCGCCTCCAAGAGAAAGACTCCTAGGGCGAAAATGACTTAACCATGTATGAACACCACGTAAAACCCACTGTTTGGTGACCAAGGCCTAGCCTTTCAAACCCACGCTCTACAAATGATATTGTTTGGGCCTTTTTACGTGCGAACCCAACACTATTACGGTTCGTTACAAAATCGCGTCCTTACAATATGTATATATATAATTCCTGTGTGACGCATGGCTTGATGAGGATTCATATTTAAGCTAAAAAATTTTAAAATAATTAAAACTAAATTATTAAATAAATATTAATAATATATTACACTAAGTGAGATTACAAATTTTTTTATAATAGTCTTTTATTTTGAATATTTTTTAAATTTATTTTAAATTATTGTTAAAACATGCAATTTGAGGGAAAAAATCAAAATAAAAAATATGATTATTGTTAAATCTTATCCGTTAGTCAAAATGTGAGTTTTGTTAAGAAAGAAAACGTGGGTTTTCGTGTGAGATTTAAATTTATAAATCTTTTATAAAAGACTTTTAGTTTGAATAGAATTTAAATTTGTTGAAATTTAAATGATAAAATTTTACCTAATTTAAATAGTTGTTAAATATTATCCCTTAATTGAGGAAATTTATCCAAATAAAAAATATATAATTAATTTATTGAATATATATAAGTTCTGAAAAATTTGATAATAGACATTTAGTTGGAGTAGAATTTAAATTTCTAAAATTTAGATGATAAATTTTTATCTAAATTAAATTATTGTTAAATCTTACCCTTAGTTAAGAGCTTTGTAGCTTAATATACTAATAAAATATTGGATTTAGATCTTCTAGAGTTCCTAGGGTAGTCTACAAGGTAGAGTATTTTAAATCTCCACCATTCTTTTAAAATAAATGGCCAAGATGTCGCCACATAATTAATCCATTAATAAATCCCTAAATTTATCTTTCAAAAAAAAAAAAAAAAACTCCTATTAACGTTAAACTACCATGGATGATTTGATTTTACTTATATGGTTTATTTGCTCTTCCAATAAACATACATGGATGATTTGATTGTGCCCTTGATTCAGGTAGGACTGTAGGAGAGATTTTGTGGTTGATGATTTAAATAAAATAAAATTAAAAAAAGAAAAAAAGAAAAAGAAAAAAGAAGAAGGAGATTGATTAGACTCATTTAGTAATCCTACATTTGATAGTAGTACTCTTTTTTTTTTTTTTTTTTTGAAAGACAAATTTAAGAATGTAATGGATTGATGATGTGGTATAATTTCAACCATTTGTTTTAAAAATAAAGGTGGAAATTTAAAAAACTCTACCTGGTAGAGTACTTTAAGAACTCTAAAAGATCTGAATCTTAAAATATTAATTTAATAAGATGCAACTTGAAGGAAAAAAAAAGTGTTGGTTGTGTGGGATTTAAGTTTAGAATATTTTTTAATAGAATTTTAGTTCGAATATAATTTAAATTTGTTTTAAATTATTGTTAAAGTTTTGAAATTTTTTATAATAGACTTTTAATTTGAATAGAATTTAAATTGGTTTTAAATTATTGTTAAATCTTATTCTTTAGTCAAAACGTGAGCTACTTTTATTTTTTTTAATAAAATTAATTTACTAATTAGTGAGAGTAGCCACTTGACCCAATCACGACTTCTAAGCTCAACTTTCATTATACTTGAGGAAAAAAAACAAAAACAAAAATGTGGGTTGTGTAGGATTTAAGTTTAGAATTTTTTGCTAATAGACTTTTAGTTTGAATATAATTTAAATTTGTTTTAATTTATTGTTAAATCTTATTTTAAATTATTGTTAAATCTTATATCCTTTAGTCAAAATGTGAATCTTTTTTTATTTTTATTATATATATATATATATAGTAAGAGTAGTCACTTAACTCAACCACAGCTTCTAAGTCCAAAATTTATTATACTTCAAGAAAATAACAGAAACTTGAGTTGTGTAGATTTAAGTTTAGAAAATTTTTATAATAGACATATAGTTTGAATAGAATTTTTTTTTTTAATTATAAATTATAAACCTTATCCTTTAGTCAAAACGTGAGTTGTTTATATATATATATATATATATATATATATATATGTATGTATGTATATATATTATAAAGTGAGATCTAGTCAAAGACGAAGTCACATTATATGCTTCTTAAAACTTTGGAAAACATTCTTAGTAATATATAAAATTTTACACACACACATATATATATATTTTTTAGATTGAGCTCCCAAAATTTGAGCTAAATCAATAATGACCACTTAAAAATGAATATTAAGTAATGAATCTTGTAGTCACTTACTTGGTCCATTATAAATAGAAAGTTCTACTCCTTTCTTAATCCAAAAAAGGGATTTTCGACAATATAATCTTTTTTACTTTCTTATGAGTAATGATTTTGCTTTAATATTTAATTTAAGTTATTTAAAATTCTTAGCAAATTTATTGGTAATGTTTTGGTTGGATGACACGCATCATAGTATTATTTTAAGGGGGTAATTACAACAAACCTTCTTGTGGTTTAGCCTGAAATCACTTTGTCTACCTGTGGTTTAAAACATGTCATTTTACCCACAAGGTTTGCTTTGTTTATCTCCCGCAACCCACCTTTGTTAAAAATAGGGGCAAATATGTATTTTTGCTCTAATTTTATGTCTCTCTCCTCCCAAAACAAAACAAAACATACAAAAACAAGGAAAACAAGATCAAAAAATGTTATTTGGTAAAAAAAAGTTTGTGAAATGTTTTTGCATTTCAAACTTCATAACGGCACAAGAACCCAACCCCCTTTCTTGGTGAATTTTCTATGATTATTACATAAGTTTTGATGAAGTGGGTAATAATGAAAATTAAGAGATTGCATTGTTTCGGAGAAAAAATAAAAATGTGGAAAATTAAGAGATTATTACATACAACCAAGACTAAACTGGGGTTTGAGCGAAGAAAGACAGAGGGAGAGATCTGGGACAGAGAAAGAGCAGAGAGATTTCTTGCAGCTTCGTTGCCGATCTCGTACTCTTTCGTTTGAGGAGTTTGCATAGCGATCCTAAAGACATTTCCAAACTTCTAGTGTTGTGTCGAGGTCAATAATGAGACTCTTTATGAGTCCATCTTCTTGCTTCCAAGTCATGTATGTAGGGTTGACTTTCTCTTTTCCTCCCTGAGTGGTCAAGACAACTTTTGGTTGTTGAAAACCTTCTGTTTTGTGATTGAGCATTTGGATGCTCTCAATGAGTGGCTGAGTTTGGTCACGCCACATGACATAATTCATGATTGAGAGCTTATCACCTACCATTGTCGCAATCTGTGCAATGGTGGTAATATTGATTGAAATGGAGGTGGAAGCCATGTTTCAGATAAGAATTTGAGAAGGAAATACCACTTTTGTTGGTGGAATGCCCTGAGTGTGTTACAAAGACATTTTGTGATTTATTGGAGTTCTTAGGCCAGTATTAAATTTTTTACAAATAACATTTTTTTGATCTTGTTTTCCTTGTTTTTGTATGTTTTGTTTTGTTTTGTCTTGGGAGGAGAAAAACATAAAATTAAAGCAAAAATACATATTTGCCCACATTTTTAACAGATGTGGGTTATAGGAAACAAACAGATCAAACCTCAGGTGGGCAAAGTAACACTTTTTAAACCACGGGTAGGTTAAGTGATTTCGAGCCAAACCACAGGTGGATTTACTACAATTACCCCTAAATTAAAATTAGCCTCGATCATTGCATTATATTATTTTTTTAATTTCGGGTTTAGTGTCATAATGTTTAAAAGTGAGATAGAGATAGTGTCCTAATTTTTGAGATCTTTCTCTATGTGAAAGTTGATAAAAGTTTGAAATTTGAGTTTAAAATAAAAAGTAGTAATTCAGATCGTAGAAGGGAAAAAAAAAATAATATAGGGGAATTTAAATAGTAAATTATTTTTTTAACCGGTTTGTATTTTTAAATTTAAGATTACAGTATTTAACTAAAAGATAGGGGTATTTTAGAGAGTTTAAGAATTTGTGTAAGGATATTTTAGTACGCAAAATGTTGAAATCCAAACAGAGAATCCTATTTTTTTTTTTTTTAATTTTTTTAAGCAGAAGGGAAATCCTGTTATTAATATTATAGTCTTATAGACTAGTTAAAAGCCATTGCGTTACACAGATTTAATCATAGTAATTTTTTTGACGGTATTTGGAATAGAGTTGTTTGGATCATGAAACGGTTCACCTGGAGAAAAAGGGAATGAACATCCATTTCCAGCTAGATATCATTTTTGCCACAACTTATCTGTAGAGTAGACCCTTTCAATGAATTAGTGGGAAAAATTCGTGATAATGTAATCGCAAAGATGATTAGCATAAGATTTATAGAATTGCCAATATGCTACCAAAAAAAGAAATAGAAATGACAATAACTTTCATGGAAAAGGACTACTTCAAATTGCAACTTTGTGCCATTCTCATTAGTTTATTCATATCTTGTTCGTCATCCTTTGCGTTTGATCTAAACTGTGAAATTCATCCTTACCAAGCAAGGTCAAGTCAACCTCGACGGCTATGAAGGCATGGCATGCACCTCACCTAAGGACAAGGACTGCATCTTTATAAATCAAGTAAGAAGTGCACGGGCTTTTACACCACAAAGTAACAAACTGATCTCTTTTAGTTTGCTGTAGTTATTTTTATCCAATTTCTTTCCATTAATTGCAAAAAGAAAAACATGACTGAGGCCCTAGTGGGAGGAGCAATTCTGAATGCAACCCTTCGCGTGTTGTTTCACAGATTGGCATCTCGAGAGGTTCTGGACTTCATCCGGTGAAGAAAAGTCTCTGATACACTGCTAAAGAAGTTGGAGACGTCTTGTCTTGCCCTTAACGCAGTGCTCAATGATGCAGAGGAAAAAGAAATCACTAACCCAGCTCTGAAAAAGTGGCTTGATGAGCTCAAAGATGATGTCTATGATGCAGAGGACCTTTTGGATGAGATTGCTACTAAAGTTTTGCAGTGCCAGTTGGAAGCTAAGAGTAAGGTACATAATTTTATCTCTACTTCATTTAATTGGACTGGGATGAAACTAGAATCAAACATAGAAAAAGTCCTCGATAGGCTGGAATCTCTAGTTACACAAACAAATGTTATAGGCCTGAGAGCAGGTGTTGAAGGGAAATCTTCCCAAAGAGTTCCCACAACTTCTGTACTAAAAGAAACTAGAATTTATGGTAGGGATGATGATAAAGAGCCAATAGTCAACTTGTTAATCTCAAATTATGCAAAAACCAATGACCACCCCTGTGTGATTCACATAGTGGGCATGGGTGGGATTGGCAAGACCACCCTTGCTCGACTTATCTACAATGATCAAAGAATCACTAAACATTTTCGCCTTAGATATTGGGTTTGTGTTTCTGAAGAATTTGATGTGCTTAAGATCACAAAATTAATTCTTGAGGCTGTCACTTTACAAATATGTGACACTACAGACTTTAATATGATTCAAACTACATTGAAGGAGAGTTTGATAGGAAAAACGTTTTTACTAGTTCTTACAGGTCATTCAGCACATGGACAGCTGCTCTTGGATTTGCTCAATGAGGTTGCTGCCATACGAGCTGAGCTTGCTGCCACTAGAGGTGCCTCTCCACCAGCTCCACCCTTGGATCAGCCATGATTGCCCTTTGGCAACACGTTACAAAAAAGGGGGAGTGCATAGTGATAGGGGGAGATAACTTTTTTTTGGTATGGGGAGTTCTTTTATGGAGATGTATATTTTTTTTTTTGATGTATGTATTTTATTTCTTTTATTTTAGTTCTTGTTTCACAAACTTTGATACATTATGATTATATTGTGATGTTTATACATTATATGATGGTTATTCTTTATAATATATGTCTTTTATTTTATATTTTGTGAAATCAAGAATTTCTATTTTGGTTTACTTGGATATTCCACACATGCATTTATGCTTTGGTTAGTGTTTCAGGAATTTACAAGTTGATTCATTCGAAGCTACTGTCTACACCTGCAACTGATAGGTATGTATGTTTTTAGACCCCTGTAAAATAAATTGTTTAACCTAATTAATTAACCAAGTGAATACTTAGATATATTATTCAGATCTAGGTTAAAACAAAACAATCATATCATGTAAAGTAGCGGAAAATTAAATAACACAACGATATAAAGACCTAGGAAAACCAAATCGGTAAAAAACCTGGGGAGGATTTAACCTAGCTATCCTCAAGGTAAAATAGATTCACTATGAAAGAATTGAAGTTTGTACAATAGAACTTAGACCACTAACATCCTATTGCTACCTCGAGTAGAAAACTTACTATCAAGACCCCATGATAGCTTTGAGTCCACGGACTACTTCTTACCTTGGCCTTTGCAACACAAGCACCCACACTTGTGATAAAAAACACAAACTCTCCTGTTTGTGACTCCAATACCACTCTTGAAAGTTTAGATTATCAGCACCTTTGATGACTAGAGAAGGCAACAACTTCTACAACATCGGATCTTAAGATTCTTCAAGGAATAACACCGGTAGAAGATATGAGAGAGCTTTTTGGGTACAAAACCCTAGATACAAAAGAGACACACTCTTCTCTCTCTGAAAAACCTTATAAAAACGTGTATAGGGTTTCCTTTATATGCTAGTAATATTTTACTTGAAACCCAATACGTTTAAGTAGAGTTTGGGCTGAAATAGAATTCTACAGATACGTATTTCGATCGATCAAGCCTGTCTTTCGATTGATCAAACTTGTCTTTCGATTGATCGAACCAGGCAATTCTGAATTCTTCTTTCTACAGCTTGCTTGTTCTTGGATCTTGACTTGAATCACCTTGAGCATTGTTTAATAATACCTATAAACTCTAGGATCTATATCTAGACAAGTTTGTGTTCACGATTTGCCAATTGTTCTAAATTTTTAAAACCTAACAATCTCCCTCTTTGACAATTCGTGACAAAACTTACATACAAAATGAAATGCTTAAATACAAGAACAACCCAATACAATAAAATGCCCAAATACAACAAAAATTCTAATCTAAGACTCCTAACCTAGAAGTTACAAGAAGAGGTAGAAGGTCTTGATCAGAATGTACCTGTTTTTCTTGAAACACTCAAAAGAACACATCACCGCATGTGTGGAAAGAACGACATATAAACAATAATATGAAACACAATATAAAAAAAAAAAAGTAAATTCTAACTCTCCCCCTAAGTTAGATACATCAAAAAGTTTTTATATTTTCCCCCTTTCAAAAACAATTTTATCTCTCCCTAAACAAAACATTTTAAAAACTTTTTTAAACAGGATTCCCACATTTCATCTATTTCTCCCCATTTTTGTCACGTAATGACAAAGACAACTCAAATAAAGAGTAAACAGAAAACATACGCAACAAAAGTTAAGAGAAAATGGAGAATCAAGGAAACAAATGAATCTAGTTCTATAAAGGATAGAGGCAACTCCCCCTATGAAGAGCAACAACTCCCTCTAAGAACAACAAAGGTTAAAAAAAAACTTTTCTCCCCCTATAAAAATAGGAAAAACAAAACAAGTTTTGGAAAAAAACAGTTTTGGGGAAAATTTAGGAGGTGGGGAAAATAAAGACGCACAAACCATACTTAAAAACTAAGTTGAGGATACACATGAGGAAAAATATTCTCTCTTTCAATAGATGTAAACTTGACACTATGTGGCCCATAAATAGATGGTGTTTGAACTCAAATTAAGTAGAGAAAATATTTGCACATTGATTATCTATCATATCTCTTAAGAAAAATATTTTCTGCAGTTCACACATAAAAATAGCATATACTAAAAAGTACATAACTCAAAACTTAATCAATCAATTTTTAGATCAAGTTGAGTACCCAATTTAGCAAAGTGTATGCATGTTATGTGTGAAAACAATGAGAGATATGACTGCAAAACTGTAAGATGGATACAAAAAACAATGCAATACATGTGAATCCTAACACATAAATGATGCATGAAAAAGAATTTTGGTCAAAAACTTAAAAACTGAAAATTTTCCAGTTTTAATCGATCGAGCATCGATTGAGTATCGATCGAGTTAGGCAGATTCAAATCAAAATTTTAATCACAATTTCGATCAGTTGAGAAACAATTTCAACTGATCGAAAATCTGGAAAACTTAAATCTTTGAAAAACAAAGTAATTTTATGCAGAAACTCCTCAAATCACAGTATTTCATAAATGAAATGCATGAGTATGAGTTTAAAAGTTTTTCAAAAAACACTTGAATTCAACCCAGATCTTCCAAAAACAAGTTTTTCCAACCAATTTGTCCTCAAAACTCAAACATCAAACACATTTTGCATTAAAATCAAGGAACATATAATCTTGGATGGCCAAAACAAATTCACACACACTATTATGTACTAAGTTTAGCAAAAAATAACTTGTGCAGTGTGTGCAACTAGTAATAGCTTGAGATATATGTGAGGTGATATGTAGATAGTAAACAATCACAATGTCTACAAAATTCATCACATAAGTTTGAAAGTAACTATTACCTAAAGATTTACATCATATAACTCTCACATCTCCTAGAAAACAAGCTTTCAATCATGTAAATTTTTTTTTTTTTTTTTGCCTTACAATGTACACACCAATTTTATTTATTTGTGTCATCTTTATTATGGCCCAATAATGTACACACCAATTTTATTATTAATCCGAGGCTACATCTTATGTTCTTTTTGTGCATGTGCTACACTTTTTCGAGCACAAAATTTTATGATATGCACTAAGGTGTTCATGATTGGCTAGTAAACAGTGATGAGATTGTTATTTATACCTTTCTCATTAAGTTCAAGTCCTAACAATCAAAAGCATGTGACTTCAAAATCAAGATCATGTGATAAAAAACTATAAATAATTCCCACACAACATACACTACATAACTAAAACTAGCAAAGTGCAGTAAGATAAGCTCATCCAAGCTAAACAAGGTACACAAGCATGTTATGTAAAAATAATAGGCCAACTTTGATTACAAATCCATGATATGTAATACAAAACACAAAAATCTTTTTGGTTTAAAAAAAATTTTATGACCAAAAACAAAAAGCACACGTTATGCTAAATGAACAATGCAAAGCTATGCATGATAGTGCTTAACTAAGCTATAGAGGGTACACAGACAAAAAATATCAGTTTCTTAATTAACTTACGAGTACATGTACAAACCAGTACATACTCATACAAAATCATAAATAGCTTAGCACTTATATAACACATACTATTCAAGTTTCTCTACAATGTCAAGCATGTTCTAAATTAAGAGAGAGATATTATAACTTATGTAACCCTCAAAACAAATAAAACTAGATACAAAATAAAATATTTTTGTCTTTTTGAAAATTTCAGTGTTTTTGGATTTTTTTTTTAAATAAAAAACAACCTAAAAAACAAAAACAAAAACAAAAACAAAAAAAAAAAAAAAAAAAAAAAAAAAAAAAAAAACATGTCCATAAACAATTGAAAGAATTAAATCAAGGACAAGTAAACAACACTCACCTTAGAGAATCTTTTCTCACCCATATAGCACAAGTCTTTGGTTTTGTAGGTGAAAATCCACGTGAAGCAAAGTGTATTTGAGGGATTACACCAATCTTCTGAGACAGACTGAAATCCTGCAAATTCCTTTCACAAGCCTCAAAAAGATCAACTGAAACAATAGTGTCCTTTTTGTTCAAAACATCACAATCAAAAACAGTAAGACACTTAAAATTATCCATGATAACAGGGATCAAAGATCAACTCTAGGTATAATAACCTAAATTAAGAGCTAACCCACTCTGATACCATTTATACGTTTTTAGACCCATGTAAAATAGATTGTTTAACCTAATTAATTAACCAAGTGAATACTTAAGTTTATTATTCAGATCTTGGTTAAAACAAAACAATCATATCATGTAAAGCAACGGAAAATTAAATAACACAACAATATGATGACCCAGGAAAACCAAATCGATAAAAAACTTGGGGAGGATTTAACCTAGCTATCCTCAAGGTAAAACAGATCCACTATAAAAGAATTGAAGTTTGTACAATAGAACTTAGACCATTAACATCCTATTGCTACCTTGAGTAGAATACTTACTACCAAAACCTCATGATAGCTTCGATTCCACTAACTACTTCTTTCCTTGGCCTTTGCAACACAAGCACCCACACTTGTGATAAAAAAACACAACTCTCATGTTTGTGACTCCAAGACCACTCTTGAAAGTTTAGATCATTAGCACCTTTGATGACTAGAGAAGGCAACAACTTCTACAACATCGGATCTTGAGATTCTTTAAGGAATAATACTGGTAGAAGATATGAGAGAACTTTTTGGGTACAAAACCCTAGATACAAAAGAGGCACACTCTTCTCTCTTTGAAAATCCTTATAAAAACATGCTTAGGGTTTTCTTTATATACTAGTAGTGTTTTACTTGAAACCCAATACGTTTAAGTAGAGTTTGGGCTGAAATAAAATTCTGCAGATACGTGTTTTGATCGGTTGAGCTTGTCTTTTGATTGATCGAACCAGGAAGTTCTGAATTCTTCTTTCTACAGCTTGCTTGTTCTTGGATCTTGACTTGAATCATCTTGAGCATTGTCTAATAATACCTATAGACTCTAGGATCTATATCTAGACAATTTTGTGTTCACAATTTGCCAATTATTCTAAACTTTTAGAACCTAACAATGTAGTAGTTAGTTTGAATTGTATTTAGGGCAACAATGTGTAATTGGGTTGTTTTCACTTTGAGCATTTTATTTACTTGTAATGAGTTTTGTCACGGATTGCCAAAGGGGGAGTTTGTTAGGTTCTAAGAGTTTAGGAGCTAAATGTATTAGAACAACATCTTGTATTGTGTTGACAAACTATGATCAAAACTATGAGTCTAGATTTAGGCATACTCAAAGTTTATTTAAGTGTAAGTTTGAATCGAGTAATTGTAGAAATTTACTGTGCAAATCTGCAAGGCTCGATCGATCGAGAATTAGGTTCGATTGATTGAAAATCGCAGATCCAGAAATTCTGCAGAAATTTCAAACATAACCCAAGCCCACGAAACATGTGGGGTTAAGTGTTTTACTCCAAGTGTAAAAGGAAAAACCCTAGCCACGCTTTAGTAGTCTCTGAATAGTTGTGTGTTTGCTCTATTGTGGGATTTGAGAGGTGTTTACCTTTGAACACACAGAAAGCTCTACCAAGATCAAGATTTACAATCAAGATTTGGTGGTGATTCAATTGCTGCATAAAGAACTTTTAAAGAACAACAAAACCTTTGAGTGGAGTCTCAAAGTCACAAGTAGGAGAACTTGTGGTTGCAGCAGATTCATGAAAGAAGTAGTTCATGGACTTGGAGCTAGAACGTGGTTGTGGTAGTAAGTTTTCTACTCGAGGTAGCAATAGAATGTTAGTGGTCCAAGTCTTATTGTAAAATTTCAATTCTTTTATAGTGGATCGGTTTTTACCTTAATGATAGCTAGGTTAAATCATCCTCAGGTTCTTTTTACTAATTTAGTTTTCTTGGGTGATTAGTGTTGACACCCTATTTTGCAACCTGTATTTAACCTTACATGAAGGATAAAAGGGTAATTTCATATTGAAAATATACATCTTGATTCTGGTCATTAGATCCTTAATCTCATTTCACCAAAATGATCTTGATGTTGTAACGATCAAATCGACTGGTCATGAGCCCTAATCGGACCATTAGATTGAAAGTTATCATCAAATCAAGTTTTAATGGCTGAGATGCACTATTACAAATTGAGTCTGACTATATGTGATTATGAACAATTGATTTCAATTGGTTATAAATATAATCAATTTGATATCGATGATGTGTCATAATTTGATTGGTTATGACTACATTTTATGGTAGAGTTGTATACACCTAATTAAGTAGATAGTTAAACATTAATTATTCAATGAGTAATTTGTGTAATTATCTTTTAATTAGAGTAAATTTAGAGCCAATTAAGTCTGAAATGGGAGTGATTGGAGCCATTTAATGTTAATTGGAAGCTAATTTGGGGACCTATTAATGTTAATTGTGCTAAAACCATTTTCTAACAAATGACCTCTGCTTACCATTTCATTGATATCTCTCAGAATATTTTGAATCTGTGAATGAGGTTATTTTTCCCAGAAACTAGACATCCGGGACTTCAATTTGAGCACAAGAATGAGACAATTCCGATCAGAATTGAGGCAGATATGATTTTTCAAAGTTGGCTCTATAGACTGTGATAACAGCTACAGGAAAACCGAATTTTGGCTTACTCCTCACTCCCACCAATCTTTCCATTTAATGCACCAAATTTTCCCAAAGGCTAAAATGAGGTCTAGGTTCATGATTCCTTGTCAACTCTCATTAAATGGCCTTCCATTCATATTTCCTCCACCACTACTATATAAACCCCCCTCTCCTTCATTCCAAACACACAAAAAATCCCCCTATCTTCTCTTCTCTTGAGTTCTAGTGAAGTTGAGTAGTCTTGTCATATCTTGGTCTTCCTGAGACTCAAGGTATTGAGTGAGACTCACTCTCCCTCTCCTAGCTCTTCTTTTCCTCCACCCTTAGGACCTCCATCAAGAATCCCCTCCTCCATTATATGGATCTTGCATGAAGGTATAATCCCCTTCCCTAACTGTTTGCTTATATTGTCATGATGAGAATTTAAGATTAAAGCATGATAATTCTCTTGAATATATTTGAATGTTCTTAATTGTTTTTATGTGTTCTTCACATGTTCTTAGTTGTTCATCACATGTTCATGCATATCACTAGATTTAATCTTAAATCCACATCAAAAATATGAAAAACATGTTTGTTTAGTAATTCTTTCAAATCCTTGAATCTAGGTTATCACTATCCACACACATTCACTAGAGTTCATTTTTTAATCCAAACGTCATGCTTAATAAATTGAATTAGGGTTTATCACATGCACACACATTAAATTCAACATACAAATTGATTGACATATTGGATGATGTGATATGAATGTTGGCCACCATAGTCTAGAAGACCGGTTTCACCGGGCAAGGTGGGTGCCTAACACCTTCCCATCTTGTAACATAGCCTCCGAGCTTAGATCAAGGGTTAGTAGATCAAATACTTATCCATGTAATTTTTGATTTTTAGATTGTAACTAGGAAATAAAGCCATGTACTTTATCTTAGATTGTATCTAGGACCAAAGCCATGTAATTTTCCTATGATCAATGTAAATTCAATTTCAAATTAATAAAATGAGGAATTTTTCATTCATGGTTTTCTTATTTTTCCAATAATTAAATAAGTGGCAACTCCATTGTAAAACCCTTCATCTAAAGGGGAAAATATAACTAGTCGAACCTCCATTTTGAGAGGCAATAACACGACTCCACCCATTCACGTGGGTTTGGCCCAACATCCTATAAAAATGGGCTGGGGGCGCGGTCTCTAACAGTGGCGAGGTCTCTCACAATTAGTTCTTTGTGTTCTTTATTCTTCCGCTTTATGAATGTTTTACTCATGAATGTTTAACCTTGATTTGAATAAGTGAATTGTTAATCAACTTGACTTAGTAAAGTAAGTTAAACATATTGTGTTAAAGGGTCTAAAAACTAACAAAAACAACATTGCTTTCTTCTACCTAACTAATAAAACTTTGTGCTATTTCTTTTGATATCATTTTTTTTATAAAAAATTTCATGCATTTTTTATTACTACTCCAACTCAATTTTTTTTTTTTTTTTTTTCTGAAACTCATCCAGTAACTATTCCCGTGCATCGCACGAGTTAGTAACTAATTTTTCATAAAGTAAAATCATTCTATCTAACTAACTTGCATAATATAATTTCAACTATAATATAGTAATTACAAGTATTGATTTTTTATGGGTAAAATTTTATCATAATTTTTATTATATATATAAAAATTGAGTTAGTTAAATAGCTCTTAATTTTATTATTTCATAAGACCTCCAAAAGATTATTTTTAAAAAAAGACCTCCAAAAGATGGTAAGGGTAAAGCAGACACCGTGTTTTACTCCCCCCCCCCCCCCAAAAAAAAAAACTAATGAGAAAGCAAGAATAGATAAGCCAACAGACTCAAAAGATAGGAAAGCAGACAAAACACAGTGTTTTTAACCTTTTTCCACCAACTTGCATCAATAGCAAACGAAACACTTTCCTTTGCATCGAAAGCAAACAATGGCAAAGTGTTTCTCTCCATTATTGAAGCTTAAAGCAATGGCCCGACATATATGCCTGGTACAGGATATACCACCTCCTTGTTATGATAGTTGTATATGAAAGCAACTGTATATGAAAGTTGCAGTCTTTCATCAGCTTTTTTTCAAAAGAAACAAACATTTCTCTCCTCGACTAAAGCTGAAATTAAATTGAGTGGGTCAGACATACCCGAATCCTATAGATGACAAATGGAGTTTAAATTTTCTGTCTCATTCTACCTACTTCACTTTATGCTTAACAAATAAAAATTTGTCACATATCTATTTATTTAAATAAATCCTTATTTTATGTCTGTATATTATTTCAGTTACCTAAATTAGATAAATAAAGAAAATAGTAAATTGCAAAATACACTCTTAAAGTTTAAGGGTGTTTAAATTTTACACTATAAAGTTTTTTTTTTTTTTTTTTTTTTTTTTTTTTTGGTGGTAAACATAAAGTTTCAAATTTTGGATTTTACATCTTGATATTTTATACTTTTTGAATTGTTAGCCTCCCATCCATTTGTTGCTGATGTGTTTGTTAAGTGACACATCAACTAGCCACATATATTTCATTGATCCAATGAAAATATGACACGTCATCTGAATTATTTCATATAAATTAAATAAATATTAAAATTTATGGAAAATAAAAAAATTTTGTTCTTAAATTTTAAAAATTGCATAAACATAAATATTTTTTAAAAAAAATCACAGAATAACAGATCTAAAACACACAAAAATGAAAAATATACAAACTCCCATCATACAAATAAACTATTTCAAATCCACAAAACTTCAAAACACTAAAAAAAAAAAAAACTTTAGGACATATTTGGTAACTATTTTTTCCCTTATTTTCTGTTTCCAAAAACAATTTTCTATTTTTAAGACTAAAAAACTTGTTTGGCAATTCAAAATTAGCAGAAAACAAAAACTGTTATTAAAACTCAATTTGTGAAGGAAATTGAAAACATGCAAAAAGCTGTTTTCAGTTTTTAGTTTTCAAAGATCAATAGAAACACATGTCTAATTTAATGAATCTATTTCATTTAATAAGTTAGCAATAGAGTTCAAATCCTAGTAACAACATATTTTAGTATTTTTTTCCCCTTAAAGAACTGTTTTTTTTTTTTTTTTTAAATTTTAACTAACCAAACATATTTTTGATTTCACAAATACAAGAATTTTTTTTTTCTTTATACTCCCAAAACAAGTTTTTGAAAATTGAAAACAAAAACTGTTACCAAACGTAACCTTAATCTTTCATTATATTTTCTGTTCTCTCACTCGCACTCTGTTTCCTCTCCCTCTCATATTCTGCCCCTCTCAAAATTGGCTCAAACTTGAATGGAAGTGGGTTATTCTTTTCAATCTAGACGGTCTTAGATTCGAGTGATTTCTTCAACTGGGTATTTTTGTGGGTAGTTTCAGATCGAAGAAGGGTTTGGTTTGGTGGTGTTGTTTTGTTATGGGTCGGGTAGGCTTGATTTACTTTTGAAGATGGCATAGGAGCCATAGAAAACCCAGATCGAGAGAGACCCAAAGACTGATTTGGGAATTTTTCTAATGGTAACGATGCATCTCTTGCTCAAATAGGGTGGCAATGATTCATCTCATTCTTTCTTACCCTTTCATTTTTTGGGTTTGTTAATGAAGCTGGAGAATTTGGTTTTAAAATTTTTTAAACAAAATAATATCGTTCTTACCTAGCAAAGCACACATTAAAAACCCATTAAAAAAAAAAACAAAAAAACAAAAAAACCCTTAGCAACTAAGAAGCAGCAAAGTCAAAGGCCAAAGCTACCGCACATAACCAGCAGCAAAGCCGCCCCTAAATCAAAGGTCTGACTCCGTCCTTGAACACACCCACAAATTCATTTGTTTTTCTTAAGAAACAAATACGAAAATAAGCACAAACCCATAAAATTCATCAGCAACCTAAAATTGGTTGATTAAACTTAATTTTTTTTTAGTTTTACTATTGGTAATTTTTGTTGTTGGATTATTTTTTTTGGGCTTGTATATTTTGTATTAAATTTTAAACCTATAAATTTTTTATAGTCTTTAAAATTAGGAAAATGCTAGAGTTACAAACTTTGCCCATAATTGCTAATGTGATGAGTGGTTATTGGTAAATAAAAAAATAATGTGAGTGGTAGACCCAAATGCAAACCAATAAGAATTTGCTACCTTAACAGTTTGTAAAATGTTGTAAAAATTTTTGTAACTATAATAATACTCTTAAGAGAATCAATGATATTGTTAAGGGGAGCAAAGTGTAATTGTATAAAAACAAAATTGCTAAAATTAATACCCATATATATATATATATATATTTTTTTTTTTTTTTAAATTTTGGGGCCGTCCAACAGTGGCTTCGTCCATGGTTCTAAGTGGGTACAAGTAGAGCATAAGACTTATAAATCAAGTGGTATGATTGAAGTTATGAAGATTACTCAAGCTTCAGTGCAAAAAAGACAAAACATAAAGTCTAGATACATAGCTCGACAACTCTTGATCTATTGAGATTTAATGAATCGCAATACTTGCCTGATACCTCTCAATCTATCGAGAAATGTAGATTTCAACTATTTAGATTTGTTTTTGGCCAATGATAACCAAAGCCTTTTAGGGTTTCGTGCCTAAGGTTTTCAGAGATATAAAAGACTTATTTTATAGTCGTCATCGTATAGAAAGATAGACACAGAGACATATACAGTTATACACACTCTTGTGAAGTTGCTGCGACTTTTGTGTGCCTTAGGGTTATGTACAAAGCAGCTTTCAAATCTATAAGCGTGGATTGAAGAACTTTGCATCTAACAACAAATCTCAAGTTGCTGGTGTTAGCTAGTCACGTACTGGGAGTCGTGCAAAGGGAAGAAGTTTTCTACAAGATCAAATCCAATTCGAAATTGGAGCAAAGGTTCAACTGCAGATTGATATTTTGGGATAGGGTGGGCAGTGGTAAGATTCTTTATATTTATAATCGCTTGTTCTTGATTAATAGATTCTTGAGAGTGGTGATTTGAAATTCACTCGGTAGGATTTTTTGGCTTCTGAGGGTTTTCTCTATTTGTTAACAAATCACCATGTCAAATTTAATTTTCATTATACTTTGGTTTAAATTGGTTTAGAGACCTAGAAGCAGCATATTTGACCACTATTCAAATCTACTGACATTTTTTAACACTAACATTTTCTACTTGAACTTACCCTTCACGTCAAAGGAAACAGAATAACAAACTTCATTAACATACATTATATACATAGTGTTTTGTCAAATTCATCCCATAAGTTACATTATTTAGAATAAAATACTCGTACTTGTAATTAAAAAAAAAATTTGACAAGGTCTGTAAAACTTATTTAGGATCGGTTTAAAAATGGCTTATTTTATTAAAATTAAAATTTTTTTGTTATTAAAAATACTATAAATAAAGGTAATTTTTTTTATAAACTAGATAAAAATAAAAGTTCACTAGTAAAATAGTACAATGAAATTCATAAATAATATTAAAAGATATAATTAAACACATAATTAATAACAAAAATAAATTAAGTTTTTAATTTTTATTCAAACTCACACTTAATTACTTTTGTAATTTTTATTTTTTCTCTCTTCTCTTCCTTAACGGAGCTGGGGCCTGAGTGGACCTTCCCTATCACCTATTCACCTCCACGTTAGAGGTTTGTTGAGACAGAAGGACAAAAACACACTCCACCGACATAACATGTAAGAAACTTATTTATCGATGTGACAATGAGACCTAACAACTATTTTGTCTTTTTCCATCCCGACAATATACACTCTGATGATGATTAGATCGTCAGTAGATTATGATCGTCCAGATGGGAGCCGTTCCTCACCCAAGCTATCCTCTGCTATCCGTGGACGAACGTGAATGATTCGCCGGCGTTGTGCCTGCAAAAAGGTCTCCGATGCCAAAGTCAGAAAGATTGACAATGGAGAGTGATGAGAGTATTATGTTAGAGTGTTTTTCTTACCCCACCCCTTTCGGGGTTCAGTCCTTATATATGCGTGCTTGCAGTTCCTTTCTTCTAGCCGTTGGTTTGAGCTTTGATGGAGGCTTTAATTTAGCCTGGTAACGTCCTTGTTGGGTGTTAATGATGAGCGGCTATTCCCAACGGTCTGAAGGTTGATTAATGTCCTGTAACCGTTCCGCGAAGGATGGGAACGGGTGTTCGGATCTTTTGAGAGACGACGTTTTCTGGCTGGACGATGTTGGTGAGATCGTCTTTATCCTTCATTGCATGGACGGTTAAACTTTTGTCGGGCTTATCAGCTGCCCCCTATTCCATGGTCGTCCATTATTTGGACGATTATTGGAATATGAAGAGATTTATTTTTGATTTATTTATTTTTCAGTAATGGCGCTTGGGGTTCTGCTCCGCATTGATTGCGTAGTGGTGGCTGTGACTCCTCTCAATGCCACGTGTTTGATTTCTACCGGTGGGAGTACCTCGTTTCCGGTGAATGTCTTTTCGGTTTTTCCCGCAATTTCCAAGGCAAAAAACCTTTGGTTTTTGGCTTTTCTTTTCTCACTTCCCCACTCTTTGTGCAGTTGATCTTCTCCTATGCGTATTTTGCTCCTCACCTCCTCAGTTTTCTCCCTAATTTCCAGGTACGCCCACCCTCATTTACGCTTCTCTTTCCTTTTCGGTTTTTCCCTGTATTTGTGTCGCTTAAGTTTCCTTTTCTTTCTGCACCGGTTTCTCTGAATAGTGGCGTTAGTTTTCTTTTTCTTTCTTCTTTAATGGTGGACACTTTCGAAGTTAGACGCAACTTCCCTTCTGTAGCTTTTCTCCTTGCCCGCCTAGGTTCTTTGGTAGAGCTTTTTGGTGATTTATTAGGTGCGCCTTCCGCCGCCGGTTCATACCCAGTAGTTGAGGAATTCGTTGGTAGGGGTACCGGGTTAGGTCCGGCGTTGGGTGTTTTATACCCTCTCCTGTTGGAGTCTCAGGCGTGGTTTCGGTCCATTAGAGGGCATTTAAGAGAGGGAAATATGGGTTTAGAAGAAGGGTTGGGTGATTTGGAGGGGGGATCGTCCTCAAATGTGGCCGAGGGGGGAGTTGGGATCGATACTACGATCACTACTCCTTCCCGTGCTCCTTCGTCCTCCCATTCTCCTGCTTCATCGACGCCCCGTCGATTTCATGCCTTGAAGGAGAATTGCTCATTGAAAGTTGAGGTTTTTAGTAAATTTAAGGACAGATTCCAATTCCCAGAGGGGACTAAGGCTCGTCTGCCCAGGAAGGGTGAGAAGGCCTGTGCTTTCGCCCACGGAGAAGTTTGTTTTTACGAGGCAGCTTTTTCGTGTGGCCTCCGATTTCCCGTCCATCCGTTCATAATGGAGCTTCTTTACCATTTTAATCTTGCACCGGGGCAACTTATGCCCAATTCCTGGAGAATAGTGGTTAGTTGTATGGTGATCTGGACGACCATTGCCGACGGGGACATGATCTCAGTTAACGAGTTCGTCCACCTGTACCGTTTGAAGGAGTCTAGAGAGTTTGGGTACTATGAGTTCGTACCCTGGAGTAGGAAGGCTCGCTTGATAGTCGACCTTCCGTCGTCCTTCCGCTACTGGAAATCGAGATATTTTTTTGTGTCTGGGGACGGTTGGGAAACGTTGCCTGATGATATGTGGGGGAACGTCCCTAGGTTGCTGCGACGATGGGAGACCCCTTTGATTGGTGCGTGTATCCCACTGTGGTGGAACCCTTTTCTTTCTTTTTTTTTTTTTTTTTTTTTTTTTTTTTTTTTTTTTTTTTACATGATCGTCCTTTGCAGTGAAAGAACGTCCAGAGCTAGAGGCCAAGTTTGCTGAGCGGGTGCAGGCTGCCATCAGGTACGCAAGGACGATAGAAGATTTTGGCGAGCTAATTGATCCGCGCACCTTAGCTCGTCATTGCCTGGGCCCAGAGCCTTCCCTCTACGTACTTAGTACCCTTGATCGTGAGGAGAGAAAACGTAAGCTGCACTTCACATCTTTTCTTTGTGTTATCTGAGTTTTTTATTCGTCCTTCTATCTCTTTAATTCGTCGTTGGCATTTTCTTTGTAGAAATGACGTCGAAATTCAACAAAGAGATGTATGAAAAAATTAAGGGTAAAAAGAATGAGCCTTTATCTAGCATAGGCCAAAAGAGGCTCAGAATCACGGATAAGGAGAAGGAAAAAGAGGCGGTGGAGAGAGGATCGTCCACACCTACCCTTGACCTGGACGAGGGTCTGGTTGCGTCTCCAGGGGTCTCAATTGAGGAGGTCGCTCGTCCTTCGAAGAGGCAGAAGGCTGCTAGCAAAGGGAAAGGGAAAGTTGACGCCAGCGTCTGGTCGGACGCAGGGACGGCCATGGATCGCGCCACCGAACTTTTCACTCCTGGTGAAATGAGGGAGATCACGAGCATCCCTTCACACGAGATGGTGAGCCGCCACGTCCACAAACTTGTGCAGGTGAACCTTTATATGGCTTATCTTTTTCCTCGTCTTTATCTACCTGACCATTTTCGCTTCATTGAGCTAATTTTTACCAACTCTGTGTTCGTTCATAGGTGTTGGGGGAGACCATGCACATCACCACTCAGTATCTGGCCAATGAAGAGAAGGCCGTCGTGGCCAACTCGAAGGTAGAAGCTCTGGAGGCTGAGGCTTCTGGTTTGCGGAAGGATCTGATCTCGACCATGGACTCTCTCAATGCTTCTAAGGAGCAAGTCCGTGTGTTGACGGAGCAGCTGGACGTTGAGAGACAATCCGTGAAGCAGAAGGACGATCTTCTGGCGACGGCTGCCCAGAGGATGAAGGTGGCAGTGGCCAAGGCCGTCACTGCTTTCCAAACGACTGAGGAATACAACACTATCCTCTTCCAGTGGTACTTTAAAGGGTTTGAGCTGCTGAGGCGATATTTGATCAAGCATGGAACCGCCGTGAGTCTCGATGATTTAGACTTTGAAGCCATTGATAAGGAGATCGAGGAGGACGAAGCGGCTCAAGCTGGGGCTTCTACTGGCGGTGATCCACCTCAGGCTGCTCAGAACGATGACATTGCTCCTTCGGCATAACTTGTCTTTAAGAAAGCTTCTATAATTTTTTTTTTTTTTTTTTAGGCACTAAGTTAAGAACAGCTGTTATTTGGATACCCCTCTTGTTTTTGGGGCCCCATATTTTGGTTCGAGAACAATTTAACTTTATGCTTTATATACGTATGCGTTTGCTTTTTTGATTTTAGAAAAGTTTCCCATAATCTAACTTTTTGGTCGTCCTGTTGATCAACTTGAAGGGTTTGGCCCTCTTGTTCTTCTGTACGGATATGATCATGTTGTGTGATGCATATGGCCATAAGGAAATTTATCTCTTGATACGGCGTGCACCTACACAAGGGGCTTTTGTCGTCCTGATGCTTTGCTCAAAGAATTCTTCACTGATCTTTAGGGACGATTAGCTTTTTAGTGACGACGTACATTGTATCGTCTTTGGGCTTTTCAGGGACGATGTTCATCCGTTTGGGAAGTTTTACCGTCGTTTAAACTTTTCAGGGACGATATACATCCACTTAAGGAATTTTATCGGGTTTTCCTGGACGTCCCCTTAAGGAATTTTATCGTCGTTTAAACTTCTCAGGGACGATGTACATCCATTTAAGGAATTTTATCGTCGCCGAGCTTTTTAGGGACGATGTACATCCATTTAAGGAATTTTATCGTCGTTAAACTTCTCAGGGACGATGTACATCCATTTAAGGAATTTTATCGTCGCCGAGCTTTTTAGGGACGATGTACATCCATTTAAGGAATTTTATCGTCTTTAGGTTTTTCTCTGAAAACTATGGCGAATGATTTGCTCAATGACACTCAAGGGATGCTGGATAATACTCATAATTCGAACAATCGCTTACATAAGATAGAAGAATCAAATTGGTTTTACAATGAAGTTCATGGTTCCTTTTCGTAATACCTCTTTAGATGTTCGACGTTCCATGGACGGGGTAGTCTTTTCCCTTCTGAATCCTCCAGGTTGTAGCTGCCCTGACGCGAATATTGGACGACTCTGTAGGGTCCTTCCCAGGACGGTCCCAATTTACCATGTGTTGGGTCCTTTGTCGCGGGGGTGACTTTTCTAAGGACGAGGTCACCGATGTTGAACCTTCTCAGCTTCACTCTCTGATTATAGTATTCTGCTATCTTCTGCTGGTACTTTGCCATTCTTTTAGCTGCCTGATCTCTGATCTCGTCCAGGTTGTCTAAGTTTTCCTTCAACTGATCGTCATTGGTTTGTTCGTCGAAAAATTCCCTCCTCAAGCTTGTGAGACCAACTTCGACTGGTATGACTGCTTCTGTGCCATATGTCAAACTGAACGGCGTTTCTCCGGTCGGTGTCCGTGCTGTTGTCCTATATGCCCATAAGGCGTTTGGCAGTTCTTCGGGCCACATTCCTTTTGCCCCCACTAACCGGGTCTTGATGATCTTCAGCAAGGTCCGGTTGGTTACTTCCGTCTGTCCATTGGCCTGGGGATGGCCTGGTGATGAGTATTTATTTTTGATGCCCAAGCTCGAGCAAAACGACCTGAAGCTTTGACTGTCAAACTGCCGACCGTTGTCTGATATGATCGTCCTTGGTATACCGAACCTGCAAACAATATTTTTCCAAACAAAACTTTGTACCTTTGCTTCGGTGATTGTTGCCAGAGCTTCTGCTTCCACCCATTTTGTGAAGTAGTCGATAGCGACGAGCAGAAACTTCACCTGTCTCTTTCCTTGAGGTAGGGGACCCATGATGTCGATCCCCCATTGTGCGAATGGCCAGGGAGACGATATTGTGGTCATTTTCTCCCCGGGGATTCTTTGAACATTCCCGTATCTTTGGCAACTGTCACACGTCCTCACGAAGTTAGCTGCGTCTTGTTGCATTGTCGGCCAAAAGTAGCCAGCTCTTATGATGTTTCTGGCGAGGGACTTTGCCCCCGAGTGATCTCCGCAGATCCCACCATGCACTTCTTCAAGGATGTACCTGGCTTCCTCCTTTTCCACACATCTCAAATACGGTTGGAAGTAGCCTCTTTTGTACAGTTCGTCGTTAAGCATCGTAAATCTGGCTGCTCGTCTCCTTACCTTTTTAGCCTCCTCTGGATCATCCGGTAGTCGTCCATCTTGAAGGAAGGTGACTATTGGGCCCGTCCATCCCTGATCGGTGTGGACGGAGGAGATCTGAAGTTCCAGTATGCTGGGCTGGTTTTGTTCTTCCGTCTTCCAGTCGAACCTCTTATCTTTGCTGTCCGCTAAGGCACTTCGGGCTACCTCATCAGCTTCTGTGTTCTGGTCCCTGGGGATCTGGACGAACTCTGCGTAGTTGAAGGAACCGGTCAATTGGTTTGTCAGCTTGAGGTATTTTTGCATCCTTGCCTCTTTCGCTTCGTACTCCCCTCTTACTTGTCCGATGACGAGTTGGGAGTCGCTCCTGAGCACAATATTTTCTGCTCCTAGTGCTCGAGCTATTCTCAATCCTGCTAGTAGTGCCTCATATTCCGCTTCATTATTGGTCACCGGGAACTTAAGTCGGACTCCATACTTGAGGACATTATTTTCGGGAGAAGTGAGGACGATTCCAGCTCCACCGCCGCGCTGAGTGGACGATCCATCAGTATTAATCGTCCATATGTTCCCTATGTTTTCAGGGACAGTGAACTCTGCTATAAAGTCTACCAATGCCTGTGCCTTTATGGTTACCCTTGGACGGTATTTTATATCGAACTGGCTAAGCTCGATTGCCCACTGCACCATTCTTCCTGCTGCTTCGGGTTTGTTCATGGCCTTCTTTATGGGCTGGTCCGTCATCACGATGATGGGGTTAGCCTGAAAATATGGACGAAGTTTCCTTGAAGCTACAATCAGGGCGAAGGTGATCTTCTCCATCCGTGGGTACCGTGCCTTGGCGCCCTGGAAGGCCTGGCTGACGTAATACACAGGAAGTTGCAAACCACCATCTTCTCTAATCAATGCCGCGCTGACAGCCGTGATTGAGACGGCTAAGTATAGGAATAGCTCTTCACCTTCTTTGGATGGGCTCAAGAGAGGCGGGTTACTGAGATACCTTTTCAGTTCCTTGAACGCCGCTTCGCACTCCTCCGTCCATAAAAATGCCTTCTTCAAAGTCTTGAAGAATGGGAGGCATTTGTCCGTTGCTTTCGAGACGAACCGATTGAGGGCTGCAATTCTCCCTGTCAGGGACTGTACTTCTTTGAGCGTCCTGGGTGAAGACATTTCCAGGATGGCCCTGACCTTCTCGGGGTTTGCTTCAATCCCTCTCTGTGATACCACAAATCCGAGGAACTTTCCCGAGGAAACACCAAAGGCACATTTGGACGGGTTTAGTTTCATGCTATATCGTCTGAGAGTGTCGAACGTTTCCCTGAGGTCGTCCAGATGGTTTTCTTCTTCCTTGCTTTTGACGAGCATGTCGTCAACGTAAACTTCCACATTTCTCCCGATTTGTTTCTCGAACATTTGGTTCACCAACCTTTGATAGGTGGCTCCTGCGTTTTTGAGCCCAAAAGGCATGACCCGATAGCAGTAAAGCCCCTGGCTGGTGATAAAGGCGGTCTTCTCTTGGTCTTCTTCAGCCATTTGTATCTGGTTATATCCTGAGAATGCGTCCATAAACGTGAGAAGCTTGTGCTCCGCTGTGGAGTCTACTAGCTGGTCGATCCTGGGCAGCGGGAAGCTATCTTTTGGGCATGCCTGGTTTAGGTCGGTGAAGTCGACGCACATCCTCCATTTCCCATTTGACTTTTTGACCATGACTACGTTGGCCAACCATTCAGGGTAATGGACTTCACGGATGAACTTTGCTGCAAGTAGCTTATTTACCTCGTCCATCACTGCCTTATTTCGTTCGGGAGCAAAGACTCTCCGTTTCTGCTGGACGGGTTTCTTTTCCGGATCAACGTTCAGATGGTGCTGGATGAGGCTTGCTGGGATTCCTGGCATATCCTCGTGGCTCCATGCGAAAATGTCGAGGTTGCTCTTCAGAAGGCTGACGATTTCGCCTTTCGTCTTTTGACTCATGCTCGTCCCTATTTGGGTCGTCCTGGGAGGGTTTCCGTCAGCCAGGTCTACAGTTTCAAGTTTCTCCATAACCTCTGGGGTCTTCTCCTCAATTGTCCACGTATGGTTTTCTTTTGAGGCCAGGACAGCATGGTAGCATTCCCTGGCTAGCACTTGATCTCCCCTAATCTCTCCGACTCCATGTTCTGTTGGGAACTTCACTTTTAAGCAGTAGGTGGAGACAGCAGCCTTCCAGCGATTAAGCATCGGTCTGCCGATGATCACGTTGTAGGACGATGGTGAGTCTACTATTAGAAAATTGTGCTGATTGGTTACCTGGAGAGGGTATGACCCGGCTGTCACTGTTAAGGTCGTGATTCCTCTGGGGTACACTCTGTCTCCGCTAAAGCTGACTAGGGGAGACTCAAAGGGCCGAAGCCTTTTTGAGTCCAGCTTTAATTGTTGGAAAGCAGGGAGATAGATTATATCCGCTGAGCTTCCGCTGTCGACCAGGACTCTTCGCGTGTTGAACCCCTCGATCATGATCATAATGACGAGCGGGTCATCATGGGGCTGCTTCACACTTCTGGCCTCTTCCTCAGAGAAATGCAAGTCTTCGCTGGTGCGTCTTTGTTTGGACGGTGGTACATTATGGACGCTGTTTACCTGTCTTTGGTATGACTTCCTGAGAGACTTGAAGGATCCTCCAGAGGTTGGGCCCCCAGCGATGGTCTTTATCTCCCCGAGGGCGTTCTGTGGTCGAGGTTGGGGGCGATCTTCGTCTCTTCGTGTGCTTACTGACTGGCTTTTCTGTCCGTACTTGCCGAAACTCCCCCTTTTTACATATTGTTGTAGCTTCCCATTACGGATGAGCTCTTCAATCTGCTCTTTTAAGTCCCTGCAGTCTTCCGTGTAGTGCCCATGATCCTTATGGAAACGACAGTATTTTCTCTTGTCTCGTAACCCAGGTGCTGAATGGAGTGGCTTTGGCCACTTCAGGGATGGTTCGTCCCTTATCTCTGTTAGGATCTGATCTACTGGCATCACCAGCGGGGTGAACCTTGATGGGCGATTGTTCTTATCGTCTCTCCTTCGGTTTCCATCGTCACTCCGTCTGTCAGTCCGTTCTCGTTTTAGCCCCCTTCGATCGTCCTCCTTTTCTTTCTTCTTTTCCCTACTCTTTTCTGCTCCATCAATAGCTGCCAGGGCTTCCTCTGCATTCATGTACTTCTGAGCCTTTAACAGTGCCTCGGCCATCGTCTTAGGGGGGTTCTTTGCCAAGGATGCCACAAAATCCCTGGACTTCAATCCTGCTTTGAAGGTTGTGAGATGTACCTTGTCATCTGTTTCGTCTATCTCCAACATCCCTCGGGTAAAGCGTGTTACGTAAGACCTCAGTGGTTCCTTTTCTCCTTGTTTGATAGTAAGCAAATGATCAGCAGTTCTCTTAGGTCGCTGCCCCCCCACGAAGTGACGGACAAAGGAGTTGCTCAACTGCTCGAAATTGTCAATAGACGATGTTGGCAACTTGTTGAACCATTCTCTTGCTGCTCCTTTGAGGGTTGTAGGGAATGATCGACAGAAGATCTCGTCAGGGGGCTGTTGGAGGCCTAGGGTCGTCCTGAAAGTATTCAAGTGATCCAAAGGGTCCTTCAGCCCGTCGAAAGGTTCCAGCTGGGGCAGACGAAATTTGGACGGTACAGGGCACTCCTGGACGGCTATGGTAAAGGGTGAGTCCGTCTTCCGGACGATCCTCTCCAAATTTTGGTCAGTCTTTCCTTTTATGGCATTTCTTAGTTCGTCCATCTCTTTCCTCATTTCTCTCAAGAGATCTGAGCTTGCTTCCTCTGGAGTGCTGGTTCGTCTCCTATTGTTGTCTTCGTCGTCTCCCCTTTCTGCACGATTGCTTTCTTGCAGTAGTCGTTGTTTCATTTCTTGGTTCTGTCTTGTGAGTTCTTCCACGGTTGCTGACAGCGACTGGATTTGTAGGGCCAGCGCAGCAGGATCTGGGTTTGTACTGGATTCCATTTGGACTGGGGACAGTTCACGTTTTGAATCGTAATCTTTCCCCACAGACGGCGCCAAACTGATGATGATTAGATCGTCAGTAGATTATGATCGTCCAGATGGGAGTCGTTCCTCACCCAAGCTATCCTCTGCAACCCGTGGACGAACGTGAGTGATTCGCCAGCGTCGTGCCTGCAAAAAGGTCTCCGATGCCAAAGTCAGAAAGGTTGACAATGGAGAGTGATGAGAGTATTATGTTAGAGTGTTTTTCTTACCCCACCCCTTTCGGGGTTCAGTCCTTATATATGCGTGCTTGCAGTTCCTTCCTTCTAGCCGTTGGTTTGAGCTTTGATGGAGGCTTTAATTTAGCTGGGTAACGTCCTTGTTGGGTGTTAATGATGAGCGGCTATTCCCAACGGTCTGAAGGTTGATTAATGTCCTGTAACCGTTCCGCGAAGGATGGGAACGGGTGTTCGGATCTTTTGAGAGACGACGTTTTCTGGCTGGACGATGTTGGTGAGATCGTCTTTATCCTTCATTGCATGGACGGTTAAACTTTTGTCGGGCTTATCAAATATCATTGATGTGAATGTCATCCTAAACCCAGACTCTTTTTCCCATTGGTAAATTCAATCAATCATCCAAGATATCAATTTGCTCTAATCAGTGCACGAAGAGTTCTGCTCAGTATGTTTGAAGCGGGGTCACCACGTTGATGTGGTCTTGGGCTAGACCCACTTGGGCCGAATCTTGACACCCAAGGACTTGTTCAAAGGCCCATTGAGCTTTGACTTTATGGGTTTTCCCCTTTTAAAGGGCCCATTCCCATCTCATTTATTCCCAACTGGGTTTTGTTTTAGGATTGAGATGGGTTGGTCCCCATGCTTGTAAAATTTAGGCCTGTATCAATTCAAATCTTAATCATTTTTTTATATATAAAAAGTAGACTACTGTACAACAGTTCATATAGATGTAGACTTTTTCATTTTTAATATGTCAAGCTTTTATCTTCAGTGAACCTTCTTTTTGGGTGAAGGGAAAAACTATTAACAACAAAGAGGTAAGGGTACCTGTTTTTTATACATCAACCATTCTCATAAAATGTTTTTTAAAATAGTTCATTAATGGTTATCTTAAGGGTACTCGTTAACTAGACTCCACTATACACGAAGTAGCTCCATGAACATGTGAGTCTCATTATATTTTTATATACATATATATATTACTTTTTGAGGGTGGGATTGGTTGTTTGTTTTGGATTTGAGTAATAAACAATAAACATGAAAGCTATTTCAAATCATTTTGCACCAGGCCCATATAATATACAAGTTAGGAGTTCCAATCTCCCACAAAAAAGCAGTGCATACATGAGGCCAGGTTTGGACAGAGCGAGCCCATTGCAACGCATGCCAGGATTGTCATGTCCTGTGGGCTCGCCCAAAATTGATTGACATGGAGATGAAGACTACAAATTGATGATCCATGCACTGATGCACATGTGACATGCATGAGGACAAGATTTGGTATTTCAGCTTTGATTAATTAGGTTATTATGGTGTATGCATGCTACACACAGTACAAGATCTACAAATGCTTGCATGAATTATGATGGAAAATCCAACAACTTAAGTGATGCTAGTATATAGGAGCATATGCAAGTTCTACAAATTTTCACTTGAATTTTCTCTTTTGAATCTTGATTTGGCACTGATCAACAAGGTTTTCAGACCCGAACCGTTCATTGATCCGTAAAAGAGAGAAATTCAAGGTTTTTGAGGTCGAACTAGGGTCGAATTGTGATGGCTTCATAATTAATTTAATAATTATTTTAAATATATATAAAAATATTAAATTAGTAAAAAATAGAAAAATTAACTAAAATAGTCCAATTAAAACTATAAATCCATATTTTAACTATGTCTAATATATCCATCTATAGCCCAAATATGAAATATCTATCCAATAATAATAATAACCATTTTTTTATAAAAAGAAAATTAAAAGCATTAGATTGTCTTTCGAATTTCCACTTTCCAATGCCCACGTGACCAGCTGTCTAGCTCATATTCACAAACCTAAAAATGCACTAGAAACAAAAGTAAATGAAATTAAAGGAAGAGATAAAAAAACAATACAAACATAAGCAGATGAAGAAAGAATTTTTATGTTATAGCCATAATATTTTTCACAATATTTTCACAAAAATCACATCAAAGTCTTATGTAGAAAGTTGTTACTAGTTCTAATTTAAATCCACCACTGAAATTATTTTTTTATTTATCAATATTAGCTAATAACAATCTATTACTAAAAATTTATTGTGAAAATATTGTGGTAGCATTTCTTAATATTAAATACAACATGTTTGAATAAAAAAAAAAAAAAACCACACGATTACATAAAAAAAATAAAAATAAAACTAAGGGATAAAGACCACCACACATTTTCATAGGAACCCAATTTATTACTCAACTCTCAACCTCACATTTACTTCACAATTATCACATTCACATATTCACATCAAAGAAAAGAGAAGAGAGAGAGGAGAATCTGAAGCACCAGTGGATATCGACGTGCACAGATCGAAGGCCAGCGGAGATCGAGGTCGCTGAAAGGACAAAGCCGGTAGAGATCGGCGTTCACCATGTAGCACTACCTCGTCTGCCACCCCACTGCAATTCGTCCTCCTCCCCACCACCAAACTAGGTCAGATCGGCTTGTTCTTGTTCTTGTTCTTCTTTTTTATTTTTATTTTTATTTATTTATTTTTTTTTCATATTTGCTTGTTCTGATTCAACTTTATTGTAAGAATTGGATTTTGTTGTGTTTTGTGTTTGGATTATGTGAGATGTTTTTTGAGAGTGAAGCAAAGAGACTGAAACAAAGATGAGATGTTTTCTGGGTCAGATCAGATGTTTTCTGATTTCTTTTTACTTTTATTCAAATTCTTTACCAGTGGATATTTTTTTTCTTACCAAAAATAGTAAATATTCCAATATGGTGCCGTTTAAGGCTTTAATTTTTTTTTTTTTTAAAAGGGACCTATGAGAATCGTAAGGTCCGACTGTAGTTCGTACGGGTCCCTGTTTTTTTTTTCTCATAGAGCGGTTTTTGAGGCTAAAAGAACCACAAAAATGAGCAATTTGAGGTTTTTCTGGTTGGACCGTACGGTCCGGTCCGGGTTTCAAAACCTTGCTGATCGATCAATTTCTGCACTCGATATATCATTCTAATAGTTAGGAGCTATGATTTTTCTTTTTTAATTATATTTTTTAATTTTTTAAATTAAACTGTTCTTCATCTAATGGCCAAAATCATGTTTTTACCCTTAAGTTCTAAAATTATCTTTGCACCTTTAAATTTTAATGTTAGGATAAATAATAGTTGAAAAATAGGGTACTACATATATAAAGAATTAAGAGCAAATATCGGATTAATAAAAACAATCATATCATGTCTTTAAGCCTGCTTCAATTCTCTGTTCCTTTTCGATTTTTTCCTAATTTCTCAACAAGAAGCTAGAAATGGCCAACTATATATGTAATGTTAGCATAAATTGTAAATGATATATATAATCCCATTTATATTACATCTTTCAGACACTATTTAATAGTATTTATCCCTCAGTCAAAATTGACACCAAAAAAGCCTACAATCATAGAGTAGCTAGTAAACTTCGATGGAAACTCTGTTCCTAACTTTGAAGCATTAACGGGTTTGTCTAGTTGCTATTGGAGCCCCAAAGAACTATCAAAATTGATTATCTTAACCTTGAAATTATTGTGGGCAGAATTAAAAGTTTCACATTACCAATTCTCGTGTCATTTTCTTTCCTTGCAAGTTTCAAAATTGATTTGCTTTCCCACTTAACGGAGCTAATCTCTAAAATATGTATTTTTTGAGAATCCGAAAATAACTAATTTCCGATTTAATTGTTCAATATTTTACTGCCTCTAGACTACCATAGAGATAAGAGTTACCAATCCTTTTCATGCGGATAGCAGTATCTGAATTCTACTTTCAATTCTTTCCACAGAAATTTCCAATTAACTTATCAAAGTCACAGTACCTAACACATTTTTTTTAACAGAATTAACAATCAAGCCATTGTTAAAATGGCCGTTTAAACCAAAAGTCTTATCTACGTGATGTTCACTGTTGTGATAAACAAAAGAAAAATCCATGCTATTATGTCATTCTCTATATATAGGTAGGGCTAAAGTTTTGCATTTCCACAGAAAGCTAATCCTGTTATCTCCAATTGAATTTTTTTTTGTATTCCACAGAAAGCACACGTTGTTAACAGATTCTATCCCTCGCTTCAAACTTGCAACCCCAACAGAATGACACACTCTTGTCTTAGTTACGAGTGGGTTTCGTTAATATTCTTTCATGGGATTCTTCTGATGTCCATGAGCTCATGTTTGAAATCTAAAACAGTTCCTGCGATAACATTTGTATTCATCCGGCGATAACATTTGTATTTATTTACTTTGTGATAAGAGATCTCTTTTGTATTCATTCAATTTTTTTTTTTTTTTTTTTAATTATTATTTCTAATCTTTTGAATCGAAGCTTAACCCCTTCCCTTCAAGTTCTTATCCCTACTTCCAAAGATCCATCAAGCGAGTTTGGCACTCATAGATGATTTTCCGGCCACCATTTTTAAATAAGTTTGGCGTGTAACTTATTTTCTTCTAACCAACATGTAACATTTTCTCCTTTTACTGAGTTGCCAGAGCTGAATGGGTTTGACGATAAATTAAGGAAATATAGCATTCTAACATCCAATTGAACTAAACGAGCTTGGTTAAACCTTGGTCAAATCTAGATCAAGTCTCAACAACCATTCCTCAAAAAAAAAAAAAAAATCTCAACAATCATTTGGGTATATGACGACATTAGTGAATTTGTCCCCAGTAATAATAATAATTTTTTTTTTTTTTTGGGAAACCAGAACCTTCATTCAATCATAGCAGAAACGGCAACAGTTAAATACTTGCTATACATTGATGAGTGGTGAGTCTGGTGACACATTGAGCTAGATGTAAGCATGTAAAAAAACATCTTGGTCGGTACATTTAATGTGGAAAAAGGCAAAAAAGCAAAGTGACAAACAGAGAGGAAAAAAGCTTAGAGGTGAAAAAAGCTTTGCCTGGTGCAAACTATTTCTCCAGTACGGTAGAAACTTCGAGTAGATATGGATGAGATCACGAACAGGTACGCTGGGCTAAGACTATCAACGAAGGAATGTGCTGAAGTTGAGATACAAACTCCAGAAATAGAGACTGGACCGATTCTAGTTGGAAAGTTCTATACGAAAAGATGGGTAAATCTGGAGTCGGTAGCGAGGGTGTTGAAACTAGCATGGAAAACAAAAGAAAGCTTTAAGGTGAGTGATTTGGGGGAGAATAGAGCTCTGTTTCTTTTCAAAACGATGGATGATCTAGATAAAGTATTGCTACAAGGTCCTTGGTTGTATGACAAGTACCTTCTCATTCTCCACAAGCTCCAAGTCGGGGAATCTGCTTGGAAGGTGTGGCTGGACAGGGTGTCGTTTTGGATTCAAATCCATGGACTACCCACGATGAGCCAGACCAAGGAAGTAGGAATGAGAATAGGGGAGACACTGGGGTTGGTGGAAAAAATGGATGTGGACAACAAAGGCTTTTGTATGGGTGGTTGCTTGCGCATCCGTGCATCGGTGAAAACTACTGAACCACTATGCCGGGGCCGAAAGATTCGGTTGGGAAATGCAGAACCGATATGGGTAGACCTCAAATATGAACGGCTACCCATATTTTGCTACTGGTGTAGATTGACGGATCATGATGAAAAAGAATGCCTACAGTGGATACAAAGCAAGGAGTCTCTGAGACCGGAGGAAAAACAATTCGATGTGTGGATGAGGGCCACGTCGGAAAGGTCTCAGAAGTCGCAGTTGGTCGAAGGGATGAGAAAAGGCGGTCGTAGAGAGGACGATGACGTTGACAAGAAAGTTGACAGGATGGTGAGTATCCCAAGGAAGTCTACGCAGGGGTGGCAGGAGGTCCGTGGTCTACAAGTAGGTACTTCAGAACCTACCTACTTCGACTGGGACGATGCGGAGAATACGAGGAAACTAGAGAACTGTGTTGAGCAGGTAAAGCTGGGTCTGGCACTGGAAAAAGATTTTGAAAAGCAACTTGCAGAAATTGAGGCAGGAATCCATGATGAAGAAGCCAGATTGATGAAAGCAGTGGGAGTTGAACCTAAAGGGATGGAAAGCAGCCTCTGCCAGGACTCCATATTAAAGAACACTCACGTGAATGGGTTTGGTAGTGAGGTAAGTAATGGGCCAACTCAGCAGGCCCTTGTGGGCTCACCTGATGCACACGGGCCCAATAAACTAGTGAATAAGGAATTTGATTCGGAACAAGCTCAACCCGGACACAGTATTATTTTTGCATCAGCCAGCCCAGCGACTATTAAGGACGCCAACTCAGTGAAAAAGCAGGGAAAGGGCCCAAAGAAAACAAAGACAGTGCCCTTAGCAACAAGGAAAGAAAACATGGCGGGGGTGCGTTCAAACTCGTGCATGGACGCCATGATAGTTCGGGGCGTGGATATGGACGTTGATAGAGAGGAGGTAGGTAATAAAAGAAGGTACTGCACACCTTTGATGGAGATAGAAGGAGTAAATGGGAATGGAAAGAGAGTGAAGGTGGAAGGGGAGGAAGATCCCACTCTAGTCTTTTTAATGGAGACTAAGTTTAAGATAACGGAGATGGAAGGAATTAAAAGAAAAGTTGAGAGACAACATGGCCTGGTGGTGCCAAGCCAAAATCGTGGAGGTGGTCTAGCACTAATTTGGAAGAATACTTTACAGGTGGAACCTTTGACTTACTCACTGAGGCATATTGACGTGATTGTGAATGAGGAGGGTGGTAATAAGAGATGGAGGTTTACTGGTTTTTATGGCAACCCGGAGATGAGCAAACGGGAGGAATCGTGGTCCTTGATCAGGAATCTCAGTAATAGATGTGATCTCCCTTGGGTGATTATTGGTGACTTCAATGAGCTGCTTCATGCAAATGAAAAAGAGGGAGGTAACGCACGACCTGAGGGTCAAATGAAGTTGTTTCGGGACACCATTAATAGCTGTGAACTACGGGACATGGGCTACTGTGGGTCGGACTTTACATGGAGCCGAAAATTGGGCACAAAAGGGTGGGTCCGTGAACGTTTGGATAGGGCCTTTGTTTCCACGGAATGGATAGGAATGTTTCCTACAGCCAAGATTTTCCATGTTGCCAATTCAGTGTTCGATCACAACATGCTGATTCTCAAGAATGCAAAACCAACCAGACGGCGGAAAAAGGGGCAAAAGCAGTTTAGGTTTGAGTCGATGTGGCTGAAGGACGAACGGTGCTCAGGGGTGGTTAATGGTGCTTGGGAAAAAGGTAGACTTTTAGGGAATGAATGGCCGCTTCTTCAGTGTTTGGAGGAGTGTCGTGCCTTATTGACCGAGTGGAACAAACAATCTTTTGGCCACGTAGGCAAATAGATTACCGAGTTACAAAGGCAGCTTCAAGTGTTGGAGAATATGAGGGGCGGTGAATCGACCCTAGAGGACATTCATGCTATAAAGAAGGAGTTGAATAGGTGGATGTTTATGGAGGAGGACATGTGGCACCAACAGTCCCGAAATAACTGGTTGAGGGCAGGCGATAAAAACACTACCTTTTTCCACACCAAAGCTTCTAACCAGTGGCAAAGAAACCTCATAAATAGGGTACTGGACTCTAATAACATTTGGCAGGAAGATGAGGAGCAAGTTGGCTGGACTTTCCTTGATTATTTTGAGCAGCTGTTTACATCTTCACGGCCTGTAGTGGAAGAGGAACTACTTAAGGCTATTCACACAAAAGTCACTGATAGGATGAATGCTTCCTTGCTCAGAACCTTTAATGCACAGGAGGTAGAGAAGGCTCTTCATCAGATGCACCCTTTAAAAGCGCCCGGACCCGATGGTATGCCCCCTATTTTTTACCAACATTTCTGGCCTATAGTTAAATCTATTGTCATTACTACTGCGTTAGATTTTCTTAATCATGGCAGTGCTCCCCCACATTTTAATGATACCCATATTGTACTAATCCCTAAAACTAAGAATCCATAAAGGGTTACAAATTATAGGCCTATTAGCTTATGCAACGTGGCATATAAGCTTGCCTTTAAGGTGGTGGCAAACAGAATGAAATATGTCTTGCAGGATATTGTTTGTGAGAATCAGAGTGCTTTTGTGGCAGAAAGGCTCATCACCGATAATGTACTTGTAGCCCATGAGATGATGACCTACATAAGTAGAAAAAAGAAGGGCAGATGTGGTGAAATGGCCTTAAAGCTCAACATGAGCAAGGCATATGATTGAGTTGAGTAGGTCTATTTGCAACAAATAATGAAGAGACTAGGGTTTCATGATGACTGGATTTCCATAGTGATGAGATGTGTGACTTCGGTGACCTATGCGGTGAAAATTAATGGACAACCTTGCGGCAAGCTTCAACCAACCTGGGGACTGAGGCAAGGAGACCCACTGTCTCCATACCTCTTCCTCATCTGTGCAGAGGGCCTTTCTGCACTCTTACACAATGCTGTCCAACAGAAGAAGCTTAAAGGGGTGGCGGCATCAGTAAAGGGACCTAAAGTTTTGCATCTTTTTTTCGCCGATGACAGCATCATCTTTGGACGAGCTACAAGGGAGGATGCAGCTGAGATACAGCGATTATTACAGGTCTACGAAGTCTCTTCGGGCCAGCAGCTAAATAGAAACAAGACTTCACTCTTTTTTAGCCCAAACACGAAGGTGAGGATAAGGGAAGATGTGAAAACCATGTTTGGTGCTGATGTGATAAAACCCCATGAATCCTATCTTGGATTGCCCTCGCTGGTTGGGAGATCTAAGTCCAATTCCTTTGCCCACTTGAAACAAAGAGTGGCGAATAAGGTGTCTGGCTAGAAGGAAAAATTATTGTTTAATGCCGAAAAAGAAATCTTGATTAAGGCTGTGGCACAGGTGGTGCCGTCGTATACCATGAGTTGCTTTCTCTTGCCAAACAATCTCTGCGACGACCTTACTGGGATGAGCAGATAGTTATGGTGGGGCCAAGCAAATAAGGAGAAAAAATTAGCTTGGTTAAGCTTGGAAAAGTTGTGCATGCCAAAAGATAGAGGGGGTCTAGGCTTCTGAGACTTGAAACTCTTCAATATAGCTCTCTTAGCGAAACAAGGTTAGAGGCTGCAAACAAATACCTCTTCCCTGTTCTGTCGAGTCTTTCGAGCTAAATACTTTCCCCATGGTAGCTTTATAGATGCTGACATAGGAAGAAATCCGTCCTATGCGTGGAGGAGCATTATGATAGCTCAAGGGGTGGTGCGAAAAGGAATTAGATGGCAAGTGGGTGATGGAGCAAACATTAGACTGTGGTGTGAGAAATGGGTGCCAAGACCGAGCACCTACATGGTGGTTTCCCCAGAGAAGCCGTGGCTACAGGTTGCTCTGGTCAAGGACCTCATAAACAGAGGTGAATGTGAGTGGAAAGTGGAGCTGGTCAAACAATGTTTCAGCGCTGAGGATGCTTCAGCTATACTGGGTATACCGCTAAGCTTGACGGGTAGACATGATAGACTGGTCTGGGTTGCTAATAAGTTTGGGAAATTTTCAGTTAAGTCGGCGTACGCTTTAGCGTATGAGGAAAAGCTTGAACAAAACAGGGGAGACTGCTCAAACGCCTCAATGCACAAACGGGTGTGGCGAAGTATTTGGCAGTTGAAACTCCCCCACAAGTTGAGGCATTTCGCTTGGAAAGCTAGCCAGAATATACTAGCCACCAAGGACAATCTCATACGAAGGAAAATCACAGAGGATGCTACTTGTGTCTTATGCGGTCAACCTGAGGAAACAGCCTGTCACTTACTATGGTTTTGCAAGCACGCACGTGAGGTATGGGAATCCAACAAGTTTGCTTTGCCATTTCTCATAGACCAATCATGGTCCTTCTTGGATATTATCCAGAACTTGCAAAACCATGAAGTAACACATCCCGGCTTGCTAGAGAAGGTCATCTCTATTTACTAGGGAATATGGAAGGACCGAAATGAAGGGTGGGGGGCTCGGGCAAACCGGGAAGAATGATTCTGAAAACCGCTTTGCATTTAGTGGAAGAATACAGCACTGCAAATGAGTTTAGACAGGGAGATAAACCGGGTGTGGGTCCAGCGAAAATTTGGAAGCCACCTGATCTAGAATGGTACAAGGTAAACATAGACGGTGCAATTTTTGAAAACCAGAAAAAAGCGGGAATGGGAGTGGTGATTCGGGATGAAAAAGGGGAGGTAGTTGTAGCTTTAAGCAAGTTAGTGAATGCACCGTTGGGGGCTATAGAGATTGAAGCAAAGGCTATGGAGGCCGGGGTTGTTTAAGCAAGAGACGTAGGCATAAGGGAGGCAGAGTTTGAAGGCGACTCGTTGATCGTATGCATGGCTCTTTAGGGAGGTGAGGGAGCGCCGTCTTCCATTCAAAATGTGCTGGAAGGAACAATGGAACTTGTATCTGGCTTTAGGAGCTTTGCTTTCTCTCATGTGAAAAGACAGGGAAATGTCCCTGCTCACTTGTTAGCACAGTATGCTAAAGAGACTGAGAACTATGTAGTTTGGCTAGAGGAATGTCCTAGCTTTCTAGAGCACGCGTGTGCTCATGACATATCTATAGTTTCTCACTCTTATCTTTAATGGTATTTCAGTATTTTCCTATCAAAAAAAAAAAAAAAAAAGAGGGAGAGGAAAAATTAAAAAGAAAAAAAAAATCTTGAAGAGTGTTAAACACGGTGGAAAATTTATCATGGTCCAAAGTTCATCGACTATGGAAAAGAAAAAGTGGCAAACAAGGCAGAAAATATCTCGCGAAGTGTCTAACTCAGTGGAAAATGATCTGGTCCAAAATATTTGATTTGAAGAAAGAGGTATTTGCATGTGAGGCGGTAGCATTTCTCAAGAAATACTTAGCTATTGCTGCCTATTTCTTGAACCCCACCTCTCACAAATCACAATTCCTATTGAACTAGGATTTCTTTTTTGTCAATGGCATGATTGATTTAAGAGTCTTTTTTGACAAATCACAATTCCTATGGAGACTCGATTTAGTTCAATCAAAAGAGAAAAATTTAGAAATGAACACTGGTTGAACAACAACATTTGAATTCTACGGAAACTTCCGATGTAAAGCAAGAAGGTGTCGTTTGGCATTTTTTCTGGTTTTCTAGGCATTCGAATTTTTTTTTTTTTTTTTTTTTTTTTTTTTTTTTTTTTTTATTTATTTTTTTTTTTATGATGTAACTGTGTTTCTCTAGCATATGCTAGTGATGCAAAAGAGAAAAAGGAGGGCCTATGTCCCTATTTCTCTTCCCCATTGTATGCATATTTTTTCAATTAATAAAGTTTACTATCGTTTCCTCTCAAAAAAAAAAAAGTCACAATATTATTGGACACGTTATAGCAAAATTGACAATCAAGTCATTATGAAAATGGTCGTTTCATATGCGCCAAAATGTTTTACAAATTTTCACTTCAATTTTGTCTTTTGAAACTTGATTTTCACATGTAACAAATCTTCTGTATTTCTTAGTTATTAAATTATATAAAGTTATATTATATTTATACCATGTACACATTCACACACTTTACAATTCACACAAATAACATTATATATAAAAAAAAATATATAATAATGCACACAATTAGTATCAAACACACACACACTCTGTCATATATATATATATATATATATAATATAATATAAATTTATAATAAAAAGAGACATTCAAAATTCACAAACACCCACATTTTACTCTTAGAGTCGGAGATGCATAGAAAGTCAGATAGCGAACAAGGATGAGATGAGATTTATGAGAGAAAGGGAGAGTGATTTGTGTTGTTAATTAGTTTTGGGATGAGCTGATTTGTGTTGCTTGATTTTGGGCATTGATTTGTGATCATAGCATGCAAGATTTAAGCCAAGTTGTGCAAAAATAATTTTAAGGGTAATTAAATTAATAAAAAAATATTCTATATATATAAATATTTAATTTTTTTCAAGTTCAGTCACCCCTGAGTCATCCATAATATATAACTATCTTTTGATTTAATTCCTTGATCTCTCCCGCCCGTTGTACTCGCATAGACGTATACCTTTGCGTCTCGAGTCAGCCCATCGCAATGCAAGCCAGGATCATCAGGTCCTTTGGGCTCGCACAAATTTGATTGACATGGAAATGGAGGTTACAAATTGATGAACCCATGCACTTGAGGACAAGATTTGGTATTTCAGCTAAATCTGGTTATTAGGCATGGTGCAAGCATGCATGCGGTTCGTTGAGATAGTTACTACTTACTTAATCTTATCTGTTGTAATTTAGTTCTGTTGGAAGCCATAAGGAGTAGCCCTTATACCAAATTTAAACACAGTTTGAATGAATTATCACTCACACTAATATGTTGGATGTTGTTTTTATTATATTTATAGTGAAATATAAAACAGATAAAGATGACAATAATTCAAAATTGCCGACGGAATTAAATTTGGTATGTGAGATGGCAAGTAATGACAAGTTTTGCTAATTTTCAATTCATTTTTTGTTGCCTATTAAAACTTCAACCACCAACGAGTAAAAGAAAATTCCACATAAATATCATATATATCTATATTTATATAATATATAAAAACTTAAGCATAACATATATTATTGCTACGCTCCTATTGAGCCACATCAACGTAGCATTTCAGTCTACTTCGGTCTATTTAGTTCCGATTTGGTACATTTAGGTCCAAAAGCCAGCCAATAGGTAACGGTAGATAGGAGCATCAACAAGTTTTGCAAATTTTCACCTCCATTTTGTCCTTTGAAACTTGATTTGGCTTATTTCATGGTTAGATAATTTGATTTTTGCACTTAATATATCACTTTAATAGTTAGGAATTATGATTTTGTTTGCAATTAAATTTTTGTTCATCTAAAAATCAATAATGTTTTTAACCTTATATTTAAAATTATCCATTAACCCTTAATTTTTGGTTAAAGGACTCTTGAAAAATAGTGTGTTACATATATAGAAATTTATAAGATTTTCAAAGTTTGCTACTTGTAAAATCCTGACTTAGCTATATTCAGTCGTTATTTATCTGTAATCCTTTAACAAAATCAATCAAAGTAAGAGCAAATATTGTGTTTATAGAAACGATCATATCGTGGCTCTAAGCCAACTTCTTTTTTTGAGAATGACTCTAAGCCAACTTCAATTCTCTGTTTTTCAATGATATTTTCCTAATTTCCCAAAAAGCAAGTTGCTATTAGGCCAACTATATATAATATTTGTACAAATTGCAGATGATATGCTACCTGTTATAATACATATTTCATACACTATTTCTCCCTCGGTCCTATCTTGAATCAATAACTCACTGATCTAGTTGCCATCGGAGTCGCAAAGAACCTATTTTCCTAATTTGTTACTCTTAACCATAATATAATTGTCGCCAGAATTAAATGTTTTACAGAATCTATTGTCGTGTCATTTTCCTTTGATTTGTCTTTTCTTGATCTGCTTTCTCACTTAAAAGAGCTGCCTCTACTTTTCTAGAGCGTTGGATAATGACTATCGTCCGGTTTAATTGCTCTGTATCTACGGCCTCAAGACTCCCATAGAGTTACCAATCCTTTGTCATGATCATCAAATTTAGTTTTTGAGAATCGACTGTCTTGTATTAAATTAAACATAATTGTTAATTGCTTAAGTCAAAGGAAAAAAAATTTTGGGTTGAAATTGATTCAGGTTAAATCAATTAATCACTCAAGTTGATTAATTTGTCTAATTTATCCAATGGTCTAGCTAATTACATGATACTATTATAGACACAACTACATCGCAAAAACTAGGTTTTATATCGTGGAAAGTAAATTTCAAGTACATGGCAATATAGTGATGTTGGGAAAAACCCAAAAAAAAAAAGAGAAAAGAAAAAAAAACCCCAATGAGTTGTCTGAAGGTTACCACCAACTTGAAGAATTCATTATGAAAAATTGAAATTATAAGGAATAAACCTAATAACGAAGTACCTACTTACCGTAGAACATTTTTTTTTTTTTTTGAGAATTTTTTTTTATACAAGATAAAATTCTACTCTAATCTAATCTAAGTGTATATGTGTGTGAAGTTCCCTCCTAGAGACTTGAACTCCGGCTCTTGCCCCCCACACTCTACAAGCACTTATACTTGTGGAGTGACCATCGCACCAAGGGTGTGTAGTGGTTTTGAGAAGTTAAGTAATGGCAAGTTTTGCAAATTTTTAATTCAATTTTTGTTGCCTATTAAAGCTTTTACCACTAATCAGAAAAAGAGAATTTGATAGAAATATCATCTCTCTCTCTCTCTCTCTCTCTATATATATATATATATATATATTTTTTTTTTTCGAATTGAATATTCATATCTATATAATATCTAAAAGTTGAAGCGTAGTATTTATTATTGTTATACTTCTATTGAGCCATATCAACTTAACATTTCTGTCTAGTTTGGTTTATTAGGTTTGCTTCGATCACTTTTGGTCCATTCGGTGATAACAGTTGTATTCATTTACTTTGTGATAAGAGATCTCTTTTGTATTCATTCTTTTTTTTTTTTTTTTTTTTTTTGATTTCTAATCTTTTGAATTAAAGCTTAACCCCTTCCCTTCAAGTTCTTTTTCCTACTTCCAAAGATCCATCAAGCGAGTTGGCACTCATAGACGATTTTCCGGCCACCATTTTTAAATATGTTTGTCGTTTAAGTTATTTTTTTCTAACCAATATGTAACATTTTCTCCTTTTACTGCGTTGCCAGAGAGCTGAATGGGTTTGACGATAAATTAGGGAAATATACCATTCTAACATCCAGTTGAGCTAAACGAGCTCGGTTAAACCTCGGTCAAATCTAGATCAAATCTCAACAACCATTTGGGTATAGGACAACATTAGTGAATTTGTCCCCAGTAATTTTATTTTTTTTCTTTTTTTTGGGAAACCAGAACCTTCATTCAATCATAGCAGAAAAGGCAACAGTTAAATACAAGCTATACATTGATGAGTGGTGACACATTGAGCTAGATGTAAGCCTGTAAAAAAACATCTTGGTCGGTACATTCAATGTGGAAAAAGGCAAAAAAAGCAAAGTGCCAAATAAGAGCGGAAAAATAAAAAGTCTTGGAGTGTTTTAAACACGGTGGAAAATTTATCATGGTCCAAAGTTCATCGAATATGGAAAAGAAAAAGTGGCAAACAGGGCAGAAAATATCTCGTGAAGTGTCTAACTCGGTGGAAAATGATCTGGCCCAAAATAATTGATTTGAAGAAAGAGGTATTTGCATGTGAGACTGTAGCATTTATCAAGAAATACTTAGCTATTGCTGCCTATTTCTTGAACCCCACCTCTCACAAATCACAATTCCTATTGAACTAGGATATCTTTTTTGTCAATGGCATGATTGATTTAAGAGTCTTTTTTGACAAACCACAATTCCTATGGAGACTCGTTTTAGTTCAGTCAAAAGAGAAAAATTAAGAAATAAAAACTGGCTCAACAACAGCATCTGAATTCTACGTTCACAGAAACTTCCAATGACTTATCAAAGTCACAGTATTATTGGACATGTTTTAGCAGAATTGACAAGCAGGTCATTGTGAAAATGGCCGTTTCATATGTGCCAAAATGTTTTACAAATTTTCACTTCAATTTTGTCTTTTGAAACTTGATTTGGTACCAATGGTTCGATTTTTGCACTCAGTATTTCATTCTAATAGTTAGGAATTATGATTTTGTTTGAAATTATACTTTTGTTCATCTAATAGTCAAAATAATGTTTTTATTCTTAAATTCTTAAATTATGTTTTTAGCTTTAAATTTTACTGTTAGGTTAAACGATGGTTGAAAAATTAAATAGGGTAATACATAAATATAAACTTAACCTGTATTAAATAGTTTAAACGATGGTTCAATTACCGTAGTTTAACTTGTATTGTTCTTTTTTTCTCAAAAAAATTGTAATGTTCTAAATTTAGTTTCTCCTGGACCATTCATAAGGAAGCTGACCTAGTTAGGAAGCATGCATGGCCATCATTAGTCCTGGAACTTCTAAAATGATAATTTTGTCCTCGGGAACAATTTTGTTCAAGAATGAGATTTTAATTTCGTAGTTGTGAAATCCGAAATAGTGTCTACAACGCCCCCAACTCGTATTTCTAAATAATTCATTTGTAATACAATGACTAAATTTTACCTCATCCATTAATTCATAGCAATTCTTCTCTTTTTTTTTTTTTTTTTTTTTGGACTTCGGACCAACAGTACACCAACCTCTGTCGCCTTAACGCAATAGGTTGCTGTAAATAAATCTGTGAACTAACCTCTTTTATAATTTTCAAAAATAAATAAATAAATAAAACATCTTTCTTGATGGAAATTATTCCTCAAGAAATGGGTCCCTATGCACTTACAGCATCTAGAAATTTTACTTCCAATTCCTTTTTCTATCAATTCTAATTTGACTTTCCATTCCGCACCAACTCAATAGTATCCTTTTTCTTCTGTATAAATTGTAATGTGTTTAGCTTCTCCTGGACAATTCACAAGGAGGCTCTCCTAGACCCAGTCCTAGTTAGCAAACATAGCCATCATCAGTGTTGGGATTTGTAACTTCTTCAACTAGTCTAAGCCAATACTGTCTGTCCGGTATGTATGATCCTTCCTTTGCTTTTATAATTCATATATCTTCCATACATAGTATATATATATATAAGATACATGATAAATTTTCTTGTATTCCACGAGTTAGCAGCATACCGCACTTAACAACATCTAAATTTTACTTCCAATTCCTTTCTATCAATTTAAATCTGACTTTCAATTCCACATCAACTCAGTTTTTGGACCTTACGGAAACTATCCTAGATTTGATAGTACACTTTTCTTCTATATAAATTGTAATGTTCTTTGGCTACTCCTGGCAATTCACAAGGAAACTCTCTTAGTTCTAGTTAGCAAGCACGGTCAGCATCAGTGTTGGGACTTGTAACTTCTTCAACTTGTCTATGGCAATATTTTCTGCCTGGTACGTACGATTCTTCCATTGATTTATAATACACATATCTTCCATAAATACACTATTTCTCCGTCAGTCAGAATTGACTGCATGGAAGCCTACAATCAGATCTTGGCCATAGTACTCTTCCTATACTTGAACTGTTTAATGGCAGTATTAAAAGTTTCACTGGACCTATTCCTTGATCATCTGGTTAGCTAATTGATCAATGACATTATTAAACGTTTGAAGGAGACTGCAAGAATGTATGTCATCCTAAACCCAGACTCTTCCTCCTATTGAAGGATTGAATCAATCATCCAAGATATCAATAATGTCATTGATGTCAATGTCATCCTAAACCCAGATTCTTCTTCCCATTGGCAGATTCAATCAATCATCCCAAGATATAAATAGCGAGCCCATCGCAACCCAAGCCAGGATCTTCAGGTCCTGTGGGCTCGCCCAAATTTGATTGACATGGAGATGAAGACTATAATTTGATGTCCCATGACATGAGGACAAGATTTGGAATTATATTAATTGACAATATATCATTCTAATAGTTAGGAATTATAATTTTGTTTGAAATTAAACTTTTCTGCATCAAACAGTCAAAATGATGTTTTTACCCTTAAATTCTAAAATTATCTTTTTACCTTTAAATTTTAATGTTAAGTTAAATGACAGTTGAAAAATAGGGCACTACATGTATAAAGAAATTCATACGATATTTCAAATGTGCTACTTGTAAAATTCTAGCTTAACTGTATTCTGGAGGCAATATTTACCTTCAACCCTTTATCAAACCCAACCAAGTACGTGCAAATAATGTGTTAAAAAAAACAACCATATCATGTCTTTAAGCCTACTTCAGTAGCACTTTAACTCTCTGTGGTTGTAGCACAAAAAGAATCCTCCTAGAGAAAACCCCAATTTATCTTATGTATCTTGAGCAAAAGAAAAACTCACATTTTCCTTTTTCCCCTACTGCTGTACAAAGCACTATTCTTTTTCCTTTCAGTCACCTTCAAATCTGTGTATTTCTCTCACAGTCTATCTTTTATCTATACACTCACAATGCTTATATATATAAAGCTCCTGCAACCTCACCCTATTCCAATATGAGTATCAATAACAGTAGGCAACAAACTCCTATTCCAACTTGAAATAGAATTCCATGCGGGCTGGACTTCTTAGGTGTCATGCAACCCCCAACATTTCTAGTGCATCCGATAATAACTGTCTTCCGATTTAATTGGTCTATATTTTACTGCCTCTAGAGTCTAGACTACCATAGAGATAGAGTTACCAATCCTTTGTCTTGATTATCAAATTTAGTGTTAAGAATCAACTATCTATTTAGACAAAAATCCATAGCTATTTCTGTCTATTTCTTGAACCTCACGTCCTCACAATTCCTATCGAACTAGGATAGCTTTTTGGTCAATGACATGTTGATTTAGGAGACCTCAAGTTCATGTGGTTTACAATACTACAACTTTTCAAACTAATCTAATTAGATGTGGGCTGGAGACTCACTACAAGTTAACTGCTTCAGTCAAAGAAGAAAAAAAAAAAAAAAAAAAGAACTTTTATCAGACTCATAACTAGCTGGATAGCAGCATCTAAATTCTACGTTCAATTCTTTCCAAAGAAATTTCCAATTAACTTATCAAAGTCATAGTACCAGACACATTTTAACAGAATTGACAATCATGTCATTGTTAAAATGGCCGTTTCTTATAAACCAAAAGTATTCTCTTCCGGGTCATTCTTATCTACATGATGTTCACTTTTTTGAATTTCCATAGAAAGTTGTGTCCTACTAACATATAATTTTGTTAACTCTAACTGAATTTTTTGTATTCCACAGAAAGGAAATATTGTTATTAGATTCTATCTTTCACTTCAAACTTGCTACCCCAACAAAATGACACGGTCTTGTCTCAGCTACGAGTGGTTTTTCTTAATATTCTTTCATGGGATTCTTCTTATGTGTATGAGCTCATGTTTGAAATCGGCAACAATTCCGACTTTTGCAAATGAGACTGATTACCTGGCTTTACTTGACTCCAAGAATCGGATAACTCAAGACCCACTTCAAATCATGAGCTCATGGAATGACTCCATACATTTCTGCAACTGGTTAGGTCTTACATGTAGCCCCTCCAGTAAGCAAGTCATTGTTTTGGACTTGGAAGCTAAGAGATTGGTTGGCCCCATACCACCCTCTTTGGGAAACCTTACTCACCTCACAAGAATCAACCTACGAAACAACAGATTTTATGGAGAAATTCCTCAAGAAGTGGGACATCTACAGCACCTGCAGCATCTCGATTTGAGTAGAAATTCCTTTGGTGGTAAAGTTCCAACTAATCTGAGCTACTGTACACAACTTAGAGTGCTTGACGTTGCTTACAACAATCTTGTTGGGCAGATTCTAGGCCACCTCAGCTCATTGTCAATGTCAGTTTTTAGACCCCTTAAACAATTGATTAAACCTAGGTAATTAGCCAAGTTATTACTTAGTCCAATTAAACAAGTCTAGATTATCACAATAATAAAGATCAAATCATGCAAAGCAGCGGAAAATAAATAACGCAAGATATGATCACCTAGGAAACCAAACCGGTAAAAACCTGGGGAGGATTTGACCTAACTATTCTCAAGGTAAACTTGAATCCACTATCTTGAAAGAATCGAAGTTCATACAAAAGGACTTACAAGCACCCCCGCTTGACTTCCTAATGCTACCAACCAGTAGAACTTACTGACACGACCACGTGCAAGCTCTGAATCCACGGACTCCTTCTTTCTTGGATTCCCACCAGCTACAAGCACCCCCGCTTGTGTATTCTTTAAACTTTAATAGCAGCAACTGTTTTGATCATCAAGGTGTAGAAAATATCTCCTCCTTGAAAACCCTAAGTTTGTGTAAAGGAAAGCTCCTCTAGATCTCACAAGAGATTTACACAAACCACAATATGAGCAACACTAAAACGTAGCTAGGGTTTGCCTTTTATACTTAGGACAAATAAGAAACCCTAAAAACATTTTAAAACAACTAGGGCTGAGTTGGAAAATTCTGCAGAAAAGCGATCTGCCCGAGCTTCGATCGGTCGAGCCTAAGCTTCGATCTATCGAGCCAGGCTGAAAGCCACAGTGCTTTCTGCTTTAAACTCGATTCCAACTTTACATTGACATACAACTTTGAGCTAGCTTTAAACACTTCTAAACACATTGTTTTGATCATGGTTTGCCAACAATACAAATTAAAATTCTAAATACATAAAATCCTAAACTTTAGAACCTAACAGTCAAAGTTGGTGAATCTAAGTCTTGGTATGAACAACCTAACAGGAAGAATCCCAGCTTGGATAGGAAACTTTTCTTCTTTGAATGTCCTTAGTCTTCTTCAAAACAATTTCCAAGGAAGCATAACTAGTGAACTTAGCCGTCTATCAGGCTTGGGATTTTTTTGGATTGCATCGAATAATCTGTCTGGTACCATCCCTCCTCTGATTTTTAATATTTCTTCTATTTACTTTTTCTCCATTGCTCACAACCAGCTACATGGAAGCCTTCCACCAGATGTTGGTCTTACTCTTCCTAACCTTCAAATATTTTATTGTGGTGCAAACAGTTTCACAGGAACTATTCCCGTGTCGTTGTCAAATGCTTCTCAACTTCAATACCTTGACCTTGCTCAAAATGGTCTAACTGGGATAGTGCCTCAAAATCTAGCAAGCTTGCAAAGCTTGGTTAAACTTAATTTGGCAGACAATAGCCTTGGAAAGGGGAAGGATGCTGACTTGGATTTTCTCAATTTCCTGGCTAATTGTACTAGTTTGGAGGGCTTGGGTCTGTATAATAATACTTTTGGAGAAGTATTGCCCAGCTCAATAGCCAACCTTTCCACCCAGCTAAACACTATTGTTATGGGTAGGAATATGATTCGGGGTGTCATCCCTCTTGGGATTGGGAACCTCGTTAACTTAAATGTTCTTGGATTAGAAAATAACTATTTGGGAGGTACTCTCCCTCCTGTTCTTGGGAAGCTTCAAAAGTAAAATGTATTATATTTGGGCAATAACAAATTTTTTGGACCAATCCCTTCCACCTTGGGTAACTTAACTACACTGATAATACTTTATATGGAAAGGAACAGATTTGAGGGAAGGATACCCCCAGGCCTAGGAAACTGCCGAAATTTGCTTTCACTGAACCTTTCTCATAACAATCTCTTCGGAACCATACCTAAACATGTTATGAGTCTTTCATCCCTTTCAATTTTTTTGGACTTGTCTTATAATTTTTTTATAGTAGCACTACCTTTTGAAGTGGGCAACTTAATACATCTTACCAAGTTAGATCTCTCAAATAATAGATTATCAGGCAAAATTCCTACCACCCTTGGGACTTGTATCAGTTTGGAGTACTTGTATTTGGGTGGTAATTCATTTGAGGGAGTAATTCCTCAATCCTTGAAGAACTTAAGAGGTTTAGAAGATATAGATCTTTCTCATAATAAATTGTCTAGGAATATTCCTGAATTTCTTAGCAAGCTTTTGGCGCTTAAACATCTCAATATTTCTTATAATGATTTTGAGGGTGAAGTGCCAAGTGAAGGAATTTTTGCAAATGCAAGCGCAATTTCAATCTTTGAAAATGAAAAGTTATGCGGTGGTGTCCAAGAATTACATTTATCTTCATGCTCAAGCAAACATCCAAAATTGCATGGGAAGCTTCTTGCACTCAGAATAATAATTCCTCTCACTTGTATAACCATATTTGTACTTCTTCTATTGTATTTTTTCCCTACATGTTCTATTGTGAAAAATTTAAGAGAGGGGGTTTTGGCTACGTCTTCTTTTGAAGATTGGCAATTACCAATCTCTTATGCAGAACTCTTGGAATCAACAAACAGGTTTTCTGAGAACAATTTGATTGGTTCGGGTAGCTTTGGCTCTGTATACAAAGGAGTTCTTCCTAGAAATGGAGTAGTTGTTGCAGTTAAAGTATTAAACCTTCAACAAGAAGGAGCTTTGAAGAGTTTTGTTAATGAATGCAATGCTTTGAGAGACATACGTCATCGTAATCTCCTTAAAATCATCTCTGTTTGCTCGAGTGTGGATCATGAAGGGAATGATTTTAAGAGCTTAATTTTCAAGTTCATGTGCAATGGAAGTCTAGAGCAGTGGTTGCATCCTGAAAGTGATGAGCAACATCAAAGGAAGAATTTGAGCTTCCTTCAAAGACTGAACATAGCTATCGATGTTGCTTATGTATTAAAATATCTCCATCACCATTCCCAAACGCCAATTGTTCATTGTGATCTAAAGCCAAGCAATATACTCCTTGATGAAGATATGGTAGCCCATGTTGGTGATTTTGGATTAGTGAAATATATTTTTGAAGCATCAAAAAATCTCTCCAATACTCAAACCTTATCGTGTGGATTAAAGGGTTCCATAGGGTACATTCCTCTAGGTAATTTTTCAACCAAATGAAAGCTCACCTCATTTCTTGCATAACATTTAATTTAATATTAGACTAAAATAGGGATTTTATTAAAAAATTAATTATGCTGCTGTTTGACACCACTTCCTGACCAGGGAAAAAATATTTGACACCATTGAACTTGAAATAAATGTCTGTTATGAAGGGCCATATGTGCAACCTGTGCAAGAGCAATAATCAAAGAAGAGGATCTCCATGTCAATGTTAGTAGCAGTATGATAGATTGCTTGATGTCAGTGTTCCAAATTGGATTGTTGTGTTCTACAACTTCACCAAATGAGTGGATTCGTATAAATGTTGTTGTCAACGAAATGAATGCAATTAGAGACATAGTTCATAAATTAAAGAAGGGGAAGAGAAGAGCTAGGTATGATAACTCATTATATTTGATTAATTTACCTACAAATCGGTCATGAATAAGTAAATAAATTTAAAATTGAGAGGAAAAACGAAGTTCTGATTGTTACTATTATTTAAGAATATTCGAATAAAGGAAACTTAAATATATAATTTCTGTCAAGTTTATTCATGCTGTTGCAAGAAATTGTAATTACAATGGTTTCATTTTCCTCTAATTCTATCAGTCACGCACTTGGTGCATTATTAATTTATTCATGTGACTGTCTGTTTTGCAGAATGACCAGATAATGGAGTCTCTATGTAATGACCCACGATTGAGAAATATCTCCGAGGCTAGCTAGTGATGGCCATATATATTATAAGCTTGTGACATTCAACTTTTTTTTTTGATAAGTAAGATGATGTATTACTAAAAAGGCAAAGACAACAATTGGGGAACCGGTCCATCAACTTCCTTACAAAAGACCCATGGAGGGATGGAAGAGATCGATTGGGGTCCCCAATTTAGAGAAATACACGCCCAACGGGCTAAATGATGAGCAAGCTCATTACATGAACGATAACAAAAGGAAAATTTTGCAAATGAAAAGTAAGGAAAAAGGTTGCGAATGTCTGAGATAATGGAAGAGATTTCCCATGGTGGATCAGAAGATGGGCAAACTATAGAGTCAATGACAACCTTGGCATCGCCTTCAAAGATCACAAACTTGTAACCAAGATTTATTGCTGTGGACATGGCAAGGAGGGCAGCTTTGGCTTCGCCCCAAACCGGGGATTGAGAAGGTTCCTTTGCTGTACAAACTGAGATAATCATACCATTAGGATCACGGCCAACAACAGAGATGAAGGTCGCATTTGGTCTAATGGCAGCGTCGAAGTTGAATTTGATCCAACCTGTTGGTGGGGGGTGCCATTGAGAGGCAGTTGTGGGGGATATGGATAGCCAAGCATTAGAATGGGACTTGAAAGATCTATTGATGTCAACAGCCAGCCGATTAGGAGGGTCGAACAAGTCATCAAAGATCAGTTTGTTTCTACTCCACCAGATGCGGTCACACGTGATTGCAGCTAATAGGGAGAAGGATGGGCCAACTGATGGGCAGAGACCAAGGAGACTCACAGGATTTAGGATGGACTTAATCCAATCAGATGCTGACTTTGGAGGGATGGAAGATAGATTGATAGGGATACTTGTGTTGATAGGGATACTTGTGTGTCTCCATACAATAATGGCAAAAAGGCACTCAAACAAGACATGAACCACTGATTCTTGATGATGATGACACCGGGGACAGGATGAATCCAAACCAGCCATTCTTCGAGCAAGAAATTCTCTAGTGGGGAGAACATCCCACGCAATTTTCCAAATGTGATATTTGAGTCGTTCATTGAACTTCATGGACCATAATTTCTTCCATTCAACAGCAGTAAGGGGACCAGAATTTGAAAATCTAGCATTTTGGTCAGCAAGGTAAGCCGACTTGACAGAAAATTTTCCACTAGGACATTTTGCCCAAAAAATGGAATCTGCAACTGGAGTGAAAGGAATGTGGATTTGTTGAATAGATGAGGCTGTATCATGGTCGAAGAGGTTGTGGAGAAGGGCTCGGTTCCACTGTCTAGTTTCAGGAACAATTAGTTCAGAAACCAATTGTTGGTCTGGCAGCAAGGTTATGTGGGTTGGGGTGAAGGATGGAAGTGAGGGAATCCATGGGTCATGCCAAATGTTCACCGAAGAACCTGATCCAATGAGGTAGCAGTAGCCTTTTTTTATCAAAGGAATGCTTTTGTGAATGCCTTTCCAAATGTAGGATGAGTTTTGTTGGAGGGTAGAGGTTAGGAAGGGACGACCACGAAGGTATTTGGATTGGAGGAGGTTGGCCCAAGGTTTATCTGCACTATATGCAATAATCCACCCAAGTTTGGATATTAGTGCATTGTTGATGTCATGAGCACGACGGAAGCCCAAACCCCCAGCAGATTTTGGTTTGCATAAAGAATCCCATGCTTTTGGATAGATATGGTGACCGGAATCAATAAAACCCCAGAAAAAATCTCTGAGTCTGGCATCAATTTTACTGCAAATAGACTTTGGAAGCTTAAATGATGACATCCAATAAGATGGTATTGAGGATAGCACAGACTTTATAAGAGTAGCTTTGGCAGCTTGTGATAAAATCTTTGCTTTCCAACCAGAAATTCTGCTGTTGATTTTTTCCAAAATGGTGTTGAACTGAGCTTGGTGACCTCTTTGGATATGAGTGGGAAGCCCAAGGTAGAAATTCTTGGAAGTTGGTTGGTTCAAACCAATCAGGTTGCACAGAGAGATTTTGCATGATGGAGAAACATTTTGACTAAAAGTTATTGAGTTAGTTTTCACATATGCTGCCAACCATTTGTGTCATTGTAATTTTCCAGATCAAAGGTAAGATCAATGGCTCACTTCTCACTGTTATTTGTCAATGCTATTTTCTTAAACCATATTACTATATATATATATATATATATATATATTGTTTTTATCATGGATTGTACGATCGCTCCTTTAATTGTAATATGGGTTTCATACGCTATTCCTATTTTTGTGTCATTTTCTTTTCTGGATTGTTTTCATAATTTTCTTTCCCTCTTAATATAGCTAATTAATCAGTAAAAAAATTACCATTTTTTATAGAGCCATTCATAATATATAACTATCTTTTGATTTAATTCCTCCATCTCTCATGCCCGTTTTACTCGCATAGACTTACCAATCCTTTGTGCCTCGAGTCAGCCCATTGCAATTCAAGCCAGGGTCATCAGGTCCTGTGGGTTCACACAATTTGATTGACATGGAGATGGAAGCTATAAACTGATGACCTATGCACTTGAGGACAAGATTTGGTAGTTCAGCTAAATCTGGTTATTATGCATGGTGCAGCAGGCGATATATTGAGAAGGTTACTTAATTTTTATCAGTTGTATTTTAGTTCTGTTGGAAGCCATAAGGAGTGGCCCTTATAATAAATTCAAACACTGTTAAAAGAAAGTTACACATAAATATCATTTATATCTATATTCTATATATGTATAAAAGCTGAAGCGTAGTATTTATTATAGCTATGCTCTTGTTGAGTCATATTAGCGTAGCATTTCAGTCTACTTCAATCCATATAGTCCAGTTATGTATAATTTGGTCCATTTGGTCTATTTCAGTCCATATCGGTCCACCTCAGTCCTTCTAGTCCAATTCAGTCCATGTCGCTCTATTTGGTCCATTGCTCTATACTGCTATCATTCGATCTAATTTGGTCCAATTCGGTCTACTTCAATCCATTCAGTCTAATTTGGTCAACTTTTGTCCACTAAGTCTAGTTTAGTCCAATTTTGTTCATTTTGGTCCGTTTTGGTTTAGTTCAATTCATTCCGTCATTACATTTGCCTTCATTTTCCTTGTGATATATAAGAGATCTTTAGTGCATATATATTATCATTGAAAACTCAAATAGTGTAAAACACTATTGCTTGTTTAAACCCCTCCCAATTTTAAACACACGGCTAGATTGCTTTTACCCTACTTAACTAAGTGTGGAATAAGAGTGTAATGCAATAAGGCTGAAACTACTCTATAGCATATGCATATATAATAAACAATAAATGTAAAGTATAAAGAGTAAGGGAAGAGAGATGCAAATACAAGATAACACTGAGACGTGTTATTAAAGAGGAAACCGAAGTACTCGGCAAAAAAGCTCTCCATGGTCCCCCAAACCAAATCGATCAACTAGTGAATAAAGTTGGAGTACAAGGATATAAAAAAAAAAAACCCTCCAAGCCTAATCTACCCAACGTACTTGAACTCTCCAATTTCCAGCTACCAACGGACTTCATCATGCCATATCTTCACTAGTTATCTGGATCCCACAATTAATTAGCTCCAAATTGCATCCGCTAATCAATGGCTTCTTCCAAATATACAGGAAAATAACTGAACAAAATACAACTAAATTTGACACAGAATAAAAGCCAACAAAAAAATATAGTTATAAATCACAATTTTACAATCATATTAATGCAAAATTTCTGCATATCGCACAAATTAATAACTAGTATTGCATAAAACACGAGTGAGTCTCATTGTTTTGTGTTGTTTTTATAGTGGGGCGGTTATTTGTTTTGGGTTTGAGTAATAAACTTGAAAGCTATTTTAAATAATTTCGGCCCAGGCCCATTTAATGATCACATTAGTTAGGACATGCAAGCAGGTCTGGTCTCCCACATAAAAGAATTGCATACATGCAGGTTAGAATAGATCTAGCCCATCGCAACGCAAGTCAGGATCGTCGGGTCCTGTGGACTCCCAATTTTGATTAACATGGAGATTGAGACTATAAATTGATGATCCATGCACACGAGGTCAAAATTTTGTATTTCAGCATTATTCGGTTATTATGGTGCATGCAGATTTGCAAATGCTTGCATTAATTATTATGGAAAAGATTCTCAAAAAAAAAAAATTTATGGAAAAGCCAGCCACTAAGTGATAGTAGATAGGACTTAGGAGCTTGGCCAAGTTTTGCAAATTTTCACCTCCATTTTGTCTTTGAAACTTGATTTGGCTTATTTCAAGGTCAGATGATCCGATTTTTACACTTGATACATTACTTCAATAGTTAGGAATTATGATTTTGTTTATGATTAAATTTTTGTTCATCTAACAATTAATGATGTTTTTACCCTTATATTGTAAAATTATCCTTTAACCCTTAATTTTTGGTTAAAGGACCTTGAAAAAATAGTGTTTTACATATATAGAGAAATTTATAAGATTTTCAAAGTTTGCTACTTGTAAAATCTAGACTTAGCTATATTCAGTCGATATTTATATGTAATCCTTTAATAAAATCAATCAAAGTAAGAGCAAATATTGTGTTAATAAAAACGATTATATCGTGGCTCTAAGCCAACTTCAATTCTCTGTTTATCAATGATATTTACCTAATTTCCCAAACAGCAAGTTGCTATTAGGCCACTATATATAATATGTGTTGTGTATCCAAGAATTAGACTCTTTTAGATATACACCACTGTCAGTTTTTTTAAAATCTTCTCCCCTCTCCGTGTATGTGTTAAAATACTTAATATTCTCAAAATAAAAAATAGTGAGTTAATCCCAAATCAAAAAATGAGTGTGAATTAAAGAGGTTTAAAGTTTGTGTTGTGTATCCAAGAGTTAGACACTTTTAGATATACACCATTATTAATTTCTTTAAGACATTCTCTTCTCTTCTCGTGTGTGTATTAAAATACATAGTATTTTGAATAAATATAAATATATAAATATATATATATATATATATATATAAATTGGGTTCTAAGACTTTAGGTTTAAATGTATTAGATTTTCATTTTGTAATGTGGGCAAACCATGAACAAAACGTTTAGTCTTGTTTTAGACTTGCTCAAAGTATGCTTAAGTGTAAAGTGAAATCGAGTATACTGCAGGATTTACTATGTAAATCTGCCTGGCTCGATCGATCGGGAATTAGACTCGATCGATCGATGCTCGTGCAGATCAAGGATGACGATTTCGTACCGTACCGGCCGGTACCGTCGGAATATTCCGTTCTGGCACCTGAACTGGTACAGAAACAAGGCTGAATCGTACCGCCCAAAATACCAGGGTGTACCGGCTTGTTTCGGCTATTTCGGCGAATTTCGGAGCTTTTCGGGCGGTATTTTCGTTTCGGACCGGTACAAATATAACTGGGTTTTTTTGAAAAAACTTGATACTTACAGCAACTTACAGCAACTAGTGACCATCATTGAAGCATCAACTTGCTAGATCATCAACAACATCATCTTCTTCTTCGTTTTAGCCACTTAGATCTTCTTTTTAGCCATTGTAATCGCTCCCTTCTTCATCTGCTCTCCCCCTGCTTCGTTTGCTCAGCTTGTTGAAATTCTTTCTCTACTTTTTTGAGAAGCTTTCTCTGCTTGGGGGAGAGCAGATGTAAAATTTAAAAGCAAATAAAATAAGAGGCTGCTGTACCTATTTCGCTTGGTTTCTCCGCCAAAAGCATAAAAGCCTCTTATTTTATTTGCTTTTCCCAAATCCACGTGACTCTCCATGGTTCTTATCTCTGGCTTATTTTGCTCTTTCAAATTTCAATTACTTCTTATTTTTTATTTAGTCAATTGCTTAGATGGGCAAGTGTCAACTTTTAGACTTCTAGTGGCATGGAGTTTAGTTTAACTGATTACATGGGTCATAAATAAAAATTTAATTATTCTTTAAATGTATTAACAAATTCTTTTAAGTCCTAAAGAACATAGAAGGGATAAGTTCTAAGAGAATTATTATTATTATTATTATTATATAAAATAACGGTAAATCTGAAACGGTACACCGGTATTGACCGGTATTCGAAGTATATCGTACCAGTGGTCAAACCGGTACAGCCTCCGGTACGGTATTGACTTCCTTGGTGCAGATTGTTTTTTTGTAGAATTTTCCAACTCAGCCCAAGCTCATTTGACTTGTAGGGTTTTATGTTTTGCCTTAAGTATAAAAGGAAAAACCCTAACCACGTTTAGAGGTTGCTCTTTATGCTGTGTGTGTGAATCTCTTGTGAGATCTAGAGGTGTTTGCCTTCATATAGACTTAGGGTTTCCAATCTCAAGATTCATGTCAAGAGCTTGGTGATCAATTCAGTTACTGTTTCAAGAGCTTAAAGATACATAAGCGTGAGTGCTTGTACTTACTGTGAATCCAAGAGAGAAGTAATCCGTGGACTCGGAGCTGTCACATGGTCGTGATAATAAGTTTCCTACTCGAGGTAGCAATAGGATGTTAGTGATCTAAGTCGCTATTGTGTAAACTTCAATTCTTTCATAATAGATTTGTTTTACCTTAAGGATAGCTAGGTTAAATCCTCCCTAAGTTTTTTATCAGTTTGGTTTTCCTAAGTTATCATATCGTTGTGTTTTTTATTTTCCGCACTTGTCATAATTTACCTAAGTTAATCACTTGGCTAAATAACTAGGTTAATCTGGTTGTGTTTAAGGGGTCTAAAAACGTACAATATATATACACACACATATTGCAGATGATATGCTACCATTTATAATACATATTTCAAACGTAGATGGGAACTTCGGTCCTATCTTGAATCAATAACTCACTGATCTAGTTGCCATCGGAGTCACAAAGAACCTAATTTTCCTAATTTGTTACTCTTAACCTTAATATAATTGTCGGCAGAATTAAATGTTTTACAGAACCTATTGTCGTGTCATTTTCCTTTGATTGTCTTTTCTTGATTTGCTTTCTCACTTAAAAGAGCTGTCTCTACTTTTCTAGAGCATTGGATAATGACTATCGTCCGATTTAATTGCTCTGTATTTATGGCCTCAAGTCTCCCATAGAGTTACCAATCCTTTTTCATGATCATCAAATTTAGTTTTACAGAATCGACTATCTCGTATTAAATTAAACATATTGTTAATTGCTTAAGTCAAGGAAAAAAAAAATTTGTTGGGATGAAATTGACTCGGATTGAATCAATCAATTACCTAAGTTGATTAATTAATTTAATTATGCAATGGTCTAGTTAATTACATGATAAGCACAATTATACCGCCAAAACTAAATTTTATATCGTGGAAAATAAATTTCAAGTACACGGCTCTATGGTGACATTGGGAAATACCCAATAAAATTAAATAAAAAAACCCCAATAGGTGGTTTGAAGGTTACCACCAACTTAAAGAATTCATTATGGAATATTGAAGTTATTAGTATAAGGAATAAACTCAATCTCGAAGTACCTACCTACCATAAAACATATTGAATTGTCTAAGTGCACAACTCCAACCTAGTTGGACTACTCTTCCAAGTAGATCTCTTAAATGTACACAAATTTCCAATTTGTGACTGACTTGACACAATCAACTATTCTTGAATTTAGAAGTTGGTTAAGATGTCTTCACAACAAACACTTGGTTAATGGTGAACTTGAAAGTCACTTGGTACAAAACCCTAGGTGCACAATGTCACATCAACTTCTCCAATTATACGGGTTCTCCTTAATTATGATGATGACTCTTAATATGTTTTTATACATTTGGGAATCCTAGTGCTCGAATCCCAAGTCAGCCAAGTCATCATGGGCCGCAACAAAAAATTTAGTAGACTCAAAGTTCGATCGATCGTGAGTTGTCGAGGTTTAATGAACCTCGATAGATTGAGTGGAATCAAGGCGGCAAAACTTCCATTATCTTGAGCAGTTTTTTTGTGTCTTAAATGTAGTTCTTCTACACTATTCTAGACACTAAAAACTAAGGACTCAATTATATTAAAAATGCGTTTTGACTTGGATTTGCCGACATATAAAATGTTTGACCCTAACCAAATAAAAGAAAAAGAAATGAACTTTTATAAAACTCATAATTAGCTGGACGTACAGTAGTATCTGAATTCTACTTTCAATTTCTTCTACTGAAATTTTCCAACTAATTTATCAAGAAATGAACTTTTATCACACTTATAATTAGCTTTGTAACTTAATTAACACTTTTTATCTTGGTATTTCTAATAGATGTTTAGACTTTTCCTTTTATGATTGGAGGATTGAATTAACCATCCAAGTTATCAATAAAATCATTGATGTCAATGACATGAAAACCCAGACTCTTTTTCCCATTTGTAGATTCAATCAATCATCCAAGATATCAATAGCTCCAACGGTGCACGAAGACTGCGGCTCAGTATGTTTGACGCGAGGTTACCACGTGGATGTGATCTTGGGCTAGATCCACTTAAGCCGAATCTTGACCCCGATAATTTGTTCAAAGGCCCATTGGGCTTACACTTTAAGGGTTTGCCGCTTCTAAAAGGCCTAGCTATTCCCGTCTCCTTCATCCATAACTGGGTTTTACGCTAGGATTGAGATAGGTTGGTCCCCATGCTTTATATCGATACAAATCTTTTAAGAGTCATGTTAATGGGTACTTTTAGAAAAATTATTTATAAATCATTTGAGGAAAATTTTGATACTATTTTCATAGGAAATAAATATAAAAAGCCATCAAAAAAAATTAATTAATTTTTTCTTTGAATAATGCTAGAGATACAAACTTTTTTACAAAAAATTTTACAAACTACTGATGTGGTGAACGATTATTGGTAAATGAGATGAAAACCAATAAAAAGTTGGTCACACTAACGGTTTGTAAAAATGTTGTAAAATAGTTTATGTCTGTAACGTTATTCTTTTTCTTTTCTCATAAAAAGTTTCCAAAAACATTTTCCAAATCAATGCCCTTAGAACATTCATTAGCTTTTCCCATAAAAAGTTTCTAGGAATATTTTCTAAACCAATGCCTTTATGGTATTTGTTAACTTTTCCCATCTTTTAATCATTATGGCCAAAATGCAAAACTTACCTTCTAAATTTCACCATTTTTCATTTCAGTCCTCTAAATTTGGGTTTTGTCATTTTAGTCCTCTAAGTTTCATTTATTCCCAATTAAGTCTTCTGTTAGTTGCTACTGTTAATTTACCAAAACAATGCTGTTTTGGATTTTATTTATTATTATTTTATTTATTTCTTAATATTAGAAAAACATTAAATAAAAAAATAAAAACAAAATTAATCCCCACCCCTCCCAACGGGTATCTGAGAAACCCAAACTGAAAGAGGGGGAAAGAGAAAGAGTGAGAGATCAAGAGGGAGAAAGAGAGATCAGGAGGAGGAAGATCAATACAACTAAGTATGGTTAAAATGCTGGCCACTAGGGCATGGACTTACTATTCCTGAAGTCTTTTGGCTAAGTATTGTTAAAATGTATGCTACATTGGAGCTATTAAATCTTTAAAAAAAATTAACAACTTCTTATAGAGAACTGCTATTAGTTGCAATCCACCACAACAAGTTGCTAATTGCTTTTATTGGTTTTTATTCTCTCTCATCTCAGCCTCTCTTTCTCTCTTTTGTGGGTGGATATTTTATATTATTTAAATGGGTGATGTGCTGAAGAAAAGATGAAATGTAGGATATATTGTTAAATGTGATGTTAAAATAAATAAAGTATGTGTTTGAGGTACAAAAAACTAAATTTTTTAGCATCACAGATGTGAATGCTCTAAAGTGTGCGTGTGTGTGTGTATATATATATATATATATATATATAATAAATAAATTGATAGTTATAACAATGGAGAATGGTGATAAATTTGAACTTTGAATATCTTTCTCAGAAACATCAAAAAATACCAATTATCATATATCAATAAAATAAATAAAGTTTCATTTTATTTTTATTTATAATAGATATATTTATAATTTTTCCATGTATGAAATATATATGTTTTTCGAAATTTAAATTTGTTTGTTTATCCAATTAAGCCATGTGCTTGAAGGAGACAGCGCCCCAAATTTAATCGCTCGAAATAAAATATATATGTAGTTGTTTGTTTATACAACTAGTCTCTTTCGTGGAATTAAAATAATAATAAAACTCTTACCAGGCAAATTATTCCTCAAGAAATGGGTTATCGTCGACTGCACTTTCACAGCACTTGAATTTGACTTCCAATTCCTTTCTAAAAAAATTAACAATTCTAATTTGATTTTCAATTCCAATCCAGCTTAGTTGGTGTACCGTGTAATTGGGTATTGAAGTTACAAGAACTATCCCAGCTTTGATACCAAACACTTCTTTCCTCTAAATTGTAAATGTTCTTTTCTTTTTTCTTTTTTCTCAAAAAAATTGTAATGTTCTTAATTTAGTTTCTCCTGGACAATTCATAAGGAAGCTCACCTAGTTAGGAAGCATGCATGGCCATCATCAGTCCTGGAACTTTTAAAATGATAATTTTGGCCTCAGGTACAATTTTGTTCAAGAATGAGATTTTAATTTCACAGTTGTCAAATAGAGTGTCTACAATGCCTTAACTTGTATTTCTAAATAATTCATTTATTTATAATACAGTGACTAAATTTTATGTCTTCTATTATTTTATAGCAATTCTTCTCTTTTTCCTGGACTACAGACCAACAGTATACCAACCTTTGTTACCTTAATGCAGTTGGTCACTATAAATAAACCTGTGAACTAATCTCTTTTATAATTTTCATAAATAAATAAATAATATATCATTCCTATGGAAATTATTCCTCAAGAAATGGGTCGTTGCCTACCGCACTTACAGCATAGAAATTTTCCTTCCAATTCCTTTTTCTATCAATTATAATTTGACTTTCAATTCCGCACCAACTCAATAGTACACTTTTCTTCTGTATAAATTGTAATGTTGTTTAGCTTCTCCTGGACAATTCACAAGGAATCTCTCCTACTCCTAGTTAGCAAACATGGTCATCATCAATGTTGGGACTTGTAAGTTCTTCAACTAGTCTTAGTCAATATTGTCTGTCCGGTAAGTACATCTAAATTTTACTAAAACTATCTTAGTCAAAATGATGTTTTTATCCTTAAATTCTAAAATTACCTTTTTACATTTAAATTTTAATGCTAAGTTAAATGACAGTTAAAAAATAGGGTTACTACATATATAAAGAAATTCATGCGATTTTTTAAAATTTGTTATTAGTTGTAAAATTATGGCTTAACTGTATTCTAGACGCAATATATACCTTTAACCCTTTAGCAAACTCAACCTAGTACGAGCAAATATTATGTTAACAAAACAATCATACATGTCTTTAAGCCTACTTCAATTGTCTTTTTTCCGACGATTTTGTCCTAATTTCTCAACAAGCAGTTACAAATATAATATTTGGGGTTTAGTTCACCTCCAATATTTTTTTTTAACTGGACATCTCATTTTATTTTAAATAACAATGACAAGTGGTAGTAGGTTTTAATCTTTACATTTTATTTAGTTAGTGAGTAATGTGGCAGTTTCTCATTAAAACAAAAGGAGATTCCAATTAAAAAAAATACTTCGGGTAAGTTAAACCCTAATATTTGCACAAATTGCAAATTGTAAAGTCTTTCTATTGTGTTTACTTACTAGCATGAACCAAAACTTAAATGCTTTGCCCCTCCTAACATGGAAAATAAACAAAAGGACAAGTCCCATTTACCAATTTAAACCAACAAACCAACCACTCAGTGTATTAAAACTAAAAAGCATGTCTATTTTAAATGAGAGTTATTTTATGTACACAATAAATTGTCACAACATCTATATCTATGTATATCTAAAAACTGAAGTGTAGCATTTATTATTACTATACTTCTATTGAACCACATTAGCCGTCACATCATCTGCCTATTTCCAACTCTCTCTCTCTCTCTCTCTCTCATTTTTAACTATTTTTCTTATTAATTCACAACTTATTGTTACACTTTCTCCTACCTTCTATTTTTCATCTCCCCACTACCTACTATCTACCTTGATATCACTCTTCCTCTATCTTTTTATTTTTCTTTATTCTTTGGATTTTCTTATTCTTATTTTCTTACTCTAAATTTACAATTCTCTCTTATTCTATGCATAGTTTTCCCACATAAAAAAAAAAAAGAAAAAAAAAATCTCTCTCTCTCTCTCTCTCTCTCTCTCTCTCTCTCTCTCTCTCAATTATTTTCAATTTTTGGTGGATTTTTTTCTTACATATCTACTTAATTTGATTTGATGTGATTTAGTTTTGTGTTTTTAAGTTTTTTTTTTTCCTTTGATTTCATAGATATTATTCTTTTGCAATATAAATATAGTATATAATAATATAATGTTATTCTATTACATAACATGAGTTAGATAATTTGGTGTTTATTACCATATCTTCTATTTTACTTTATTTCTTCTCATCTTATTTTCTATAAATTTGTTATTCTCTCTCGCATTCTCTCTTGAAAAAAATGATTTCTCTCTCTCTCTCTCTCTCTCTCTCTCTTATAGGTAGATGAATCATTTTTATTTATAATTCTATTTCGGGTTAATACATTTTGGTATTGTATCTTTGAGTTCCTTATCACAAGTAGTTTCTCTCCCTCTTATAGCTTTGATTTGATTTTGTTTGAGTTTTATATATATATACAAGATAAAAATTCTACTCTAGCTTAATTTAAGTGTATATGCATGTGAAGCTCCCTCCTAGAGACTTAAATCCCAGCCCTTACCTCCCACATCCCACAAGCACTTATACTTGTGGGGTGACTACCGCACTAAAGGTGTGCGGTGGTGATTTTTTTTTTTTTGAGTTAATACTTTTATTTTGGAAGTGAGAATTTGAATTTATATCAAAACACAATCTTGGTTATGCATTTGAATGTCCCTATCAATTTATTTTTTCTTTTTTTAAGAAACCCCTATCAATTATTTGAGTAATATTAAAAAATAATTTTGATATGAGATTTGATTAACATGATAATCTCCTTTAAGAAAATAAGGAATTTGAATAATTTATTTGAAATTTAAAAAGTTTAATTGTATAGGAAAAAAAAATAGCACACTATATCATAATTTCAAAAAAATATGGACCACCTCATAAAGGAATAATATCAATCAAACACACCAAAAATAATAGAATGATATTTTAGAAGAGATAGAAATATGAAAAATAATTTTAGAATTTTTTTAATTTTTAGGGAGAACAAATTATCTTCAACAAATTTTAGAAAAAAATTTATACATTATACCATAATTACAATATGAATATTAATTCTCACGCATCACGTAAATCTGCAACTAGTTTTCATAACAATTGAGACTTCAATCTTCAGTAGCTCAAAATAAAATTAAATTAAATAATGAAATATTAGAATAGGACCTACCACAACTATTGATAAGACTTTTTTGAAAATATTGTGACATTTTGTTGTTTCCCTAATAAGGAAAAGACTCTCTGACACACCAATCTGTCCTTCTTCTTCTTTTTGAATGCTAACTTCATCTTAATTTTTACCTTTTACCAATATTCAATATTCACGACACTTTTTTGAGTTCTTTTCCCATGCTATCCCAAAATTTTCCTTTTACTGACAGCAATACATCCCACTTTTTTGTAGAAAAAAATATACTTAATGTCCTTTTAATGTATTATAACCTTAAAGCCTCCACTATGTTTTTTTTATGCAGCTTTTGACTTTATCACAATTTTAAAGTGCAGATTTTGATTTTTTTTTTTCTTCGTAAATCCCCTTTTTTTGCCATTTAAGAAATTAGAAAAATAGAGAAAGAAATGTTGAATTCTACATTTTTTTTTTTTTAATGCGATCAAGATAGTGAGATACAACTTCGTACATTTAGATTGATTTATTTTCTCAATTTATTTTGAGCAACAAATTAGATGTCTAAGATTTATGTATTTAGATAGTTGCTTACTTTAATTGATTGTTAGTAACTATGAATTAGTTATTTTTGTTTATTTATTTTAATGATATGTGTAGGGGCAGGTTTTGGTTCCTAAGCCCAAAAGGTAGAAGGATTCATACCCAAAGAGCCCAACACAATGAATTTTTAGAGAGTGGGCTAAAAAAGTAGGCTTCAATGGATTGGACAACGCTCACGACAGACAAGATGATAAGAAGACAAAGACAAGCAGGTTTTATGTAAAGAAATTCTTCCTCAGTCCAAGTCCAAGGAGGGTAATTCTTGATTATATTACTTTTAGACTTGAATACAATTTTCGTTCTTCATGCTACAGTGTTTTTCTTTTTCTACAGGTTCTCCCCTTTCCCCTCTCTGGAGGATTTCTTACGTTATATAGCCCTTTTAGCTGATCTTGGCCCTCCATTTATCGATCATGTAGGTCACTACTCGAGTGCTTGTCCCATCAGACACCTTCCCAAACCTTCTGTGAGTTGCAGCAACCAAGGTAGCACTATTCAAGGGTCTTCTCCACATAAATGCGGCCAGGAGGTTTGGTGGGTTGCATTAAATGTGGTGGCAGCTACCATCCCTTTAGTCATGTCAGAGCTAACCCTCTCTCTGAAGCTCTTTCTCTACAGTTGGCCCCCTCCTGTAATATGCCATTGACGTGGCCATGGCCCGCCTCTCTTACCTTACCATCTGAGTATATGGGCTCCTCGGAACTGTATTGGCCTCCTCGGCCTTGAGTATAACACGTGGCATGATTACCTTATTAAATTTCTGTACCCCACAATAGTCCCTCAAAACTCCAGTTTTTCTCTTTTATCCGAGGAGAAAAATGGGGTTTTGATCCTGAGTGATTGACTCCACACGCGTCTTTGTTTTTCCCACATGAGAATGTCACTTCACATGCCCCATAACTGCTCCTGGCACTTCGGAGTCCGTAACGTCTCATTAAATGCTCCATGCAGCACCTTGTCTCCCACGTCCTACGGTGAGATGAAGATCCTACGGATGATATTTTTTCTTGAAATTTAGGGCAGGGTAACTCACGCCCAACTCCGCCTCCTATATAAGGCGCTTGGGGGATTCATTTCTCCCACTTTCCAAATCTTCAAACTTTCAAGACTTCCTAAATCATCAAATTTTCAAGACTTTTCAAGTCTTCAACCTTCAAGAAGCTCCTAAAGAGACCCTTGCCCTTATTTTTGTAAGTTCCCTTATTCTTAGGTTTCTCTTCTCCTCGGCCAGTCTTCTCAGCCTTCTGTTTTCTATTTCTTTCTTCACAAAAATTCCTTTCCCTTCTTCTTAGTCTGCTTAGATGGGTAGGTTTGCTCATTTAGTAGATACCCCCGCAGGTATGGAGGGGTTTAGGGCCCTGCATCACATTCCCTAGGGTGTCTCCTTATGATATTTCCCTCTAGGTAAGTGACATACCCACAGAAAGGAAGGGGAAGTCGTCGTTCCCATGATCGCCCTCATAGAAGGGGGAATGAGGCTTCCCATGGGTAGGGTGACCAGGGACTACCTGATCGCCCATAAGATATGCTCTCACCAGTGCGCACCTAACCTGTTTAGGGTCCTAGGTAGTGTAGATGCTCTCAACAAGCAAATGGGGTTGGGCCTCACCTGGCACGACGTTGTGTGGATGTATGAGTGCCATCTACTTGCACAATCGGGCTATTACCTTAAGTCTAGGTTTTTTGAAGTTAGGCTCATCTCCTGTCTCCCCAAGTCAAACAAGGACATGAAAGATGACTTTCTAATCGCTTCAAGTAAATGGCATGACGGTCTTCACTGCCCAACCTAGGAGGGAGCACCAGGTGGGGTACTCTAGGTTTAGGTTTAGTTTTGTAGTTTACTTCCCTCTTCATTCCTTTAGTATTTTGTTCCCTTCTGACAAAGGGCTTGTTTTTCTAACTATGGTTTCTCTTTCTCAGCTATTTTCGCAGATAAAAGATACGTGGCCCCCAACCTCAACTTCGTCAACGTTATAGATCTCAACAGGGTACTGAAAGCAGAGGTGTTCATGAGCGAGGACAAACAATTGAGAGCTGTCCACCTTATCCTTGACTTCAAGCCTCTATCCGACAAGTTTCAGGACGTAGGCAATGCGATCAGAGCAGGTGATCCTCGCTTGGCTCGGATTAACGTCTCGGTGCCCGGATTCCTAGCCCAAGAAGGCACTGTGCAAGTTGAACTGCCCTTCCATCGCTCTCCCCGCGAAGCAACAGTTCCAAAAGAAGAGATAGCTTCTTCGTGTCTGTCACTCAAGGTTGAGATAGACCAATTTCAACTTGAGGAAGAGAGAAAGGAGCAGGGAGAGCCTATGATCCAAGTCACGGACTCGAAAGACGAGCTTGACAGATTTTCAGGAGATCGCACTTCCGGGCTCGTTGTTATGCGCATAGCTAGTGATTCAGAGGAGGAACAAGAAGAAATAATGTCGCTGGAGAGGAAGAAGGGTCTTCCCGAACTCCTTGCTAGCAGGGCCAAGGGGTCGGCGCCTAAAGATGACTCAAGGTCTCAGCTCCCTCCTGCTCTTCCCCCTCCTCCCCCTACTCTAATTAACCCCTTCACACCTGCCAATCTGAAAAAGATAAAGAAGGACAAGGAGGTGGTCGAGGAAGGGGAGTTGGTCCCTCATAATGAGGAGGTTCCTCCTAAGCTTTTAAGGACGGCCAAGGACAAAGGAGATGGGGCGGCCATACCATGGAACTCCACCATCAGGGAGTTCTAGAGAGGGAACGCCCACTATCTTGCCAACGCCCTGGAGCAGCCCATTCTGCTGCCAAAGGACATGGCTGCCCTGAAGAATGTAAGGCAACAGGACCTCTTTCTATCCCTGAAGAGGGACTTGGCCTTGGTAAGCTTCTTAACATGCCTTAATAACCCCATGTTAGGCCACCTTTTCCTTATTTGATAAAGCATTCCTCTGTTGTTTTGTGTAGGCCATCTAGGAGGTCTTTATGACCAAGGAGTGGGTGAAGGAAGCCCGAAACGAGGCTAGGCTCAAGGGTAACTAGCAAGGCCTTGGGTGCAGCTGAGCAGAAGAACCAGGAGCTCACTGCAAAGTTAACTGCTGAGGAGAGGGGGCAAAAGAGCATTATGGCAGGCCTGAAGAACACTCAGGATTAAGCTGAGGAGCAGCGCAAAAAGCTCTACTATGCTTAGATAGAGCTGGCCATGACAAAATATCAGGTTTTGGATCTGAAGGCGAAGTTAGGAAAGGCCAAGGAGGCTGCTCGGGAGGCTAAGGAAGCTGCGAAGGCTTCGAAGCAGAAATTCTACAACCTTGGGGTGTAGGAGACTAAGGCCCGCCTAACAGAGGAGTTGGCTGAGGTCTACAAGGAATACTACCATGAGGTGTGGACAGAGGCACTCAACTTGGCCAGAATTCCTTCTGCTTCGGAGTGGAGAAAGGCTGAAAATATCTATTATCCCCAAGACCTCCACGAAGCTCCAGCAGCACTTCTGGGCCCTGGAGCAAATGCTACCCCTACGACAACTGCACATGAGTAGCTCTCTACCACCCAAACCTCTCTTCCTCCCCTAAGATCTCCAAAGGGTCTGGTAAGGCCGGTGACCAATGCCAAGGGGTGGAGGTGGCCAAGGGTAAGGAAGCTGGCCAGGGTAGTTCTCGGCCGAAGGACAAGGGCAAAGGTAAGGAGGCCAAGCCCCTATCAGAGACCAAGGGCCCAGAAGCTGCTCCCAAGGCTAAGGATGCTGCTTCCAAGACAAAGGAAGCTGCTCCCTAGGCCAAGGATGCTGCTCCCAAAGCAAAGGAAGCTGCTCCCAAGGCTACTAACCATCTTGTCTCCCAGCTCAGCAACAAAGAAGACTCTCCTCCAGCCAAGGCTTAACTTAGGACCTTTCTATTCTCTTTTTTCCTCTTTTTTTTTTTTTTTTTTTTTTTTTTTTGGTGGCAGTTTGCCATGTCTAAGATTTACCTCCCCTCTTGATCAATGAAAATATATCGACTTTTGTTTTATGGCAAATGAACCTTTGTTTTTCTCCTTTTTGCAATATTTATCTCTAATTGGTTGTGGTAACTGTTCTATCTTTTGATCAGAGGTTAGATTAATGAAGCTTCTAAGGGTGAAAACTCATATCTTAACAAAAAGCTAACAGTAATGAATTATTATTAAATTAAGTAAATTGAGCCCACGTAAATAATAAGAAAAATAACTAGGTGTTGGTACTAAAATTTGTATAATAAAACTCATATTTTAAGAGTACCTTATGAATGAACCTTATGAATGCACCTTCAAAATTCTTTAACCAAAACCCAGGGTAAGTCCTCGTTTTCTTAGGTTGATGAATATGCCGAGGTCCCATCCTTGGTGAACTTGAGAGGTGTTAATTTACCCAATGCCTGGGTCCGAGGGATCAGGCATGGCCAAGGTTCTGTTTAACTCTTGGAGAATTTAATTGAGGCATTAATTTGCCCAAGGCATGGGTTCGAGGGACTAGGCATGGCCAAGGTTCTATTTAACCTTAGAGAACTTAATTGAGGCGTTAATTTACCCAAGGCATGACCAAAAATCTGTTTAAAGTTCACACAAGTAATCAAGAATATTAATTTACCCAAGGTATATGGTCCGAGAAACTAGACATGACCAAGGTTCTAGTTAATATTCAAACAAGTAATCAAGAATATTAATTTACCCAAGGTATGTGGTCCGAGAAACCAAGCATGACCAAGGTTCTATTTAATATTCACACAAGTAATCAAAAATATTAATTTACCCAACCTCTTCTTAATTCCATTCACTATGACCTTATTGACAGCCTCGGCCTATCCATTCCCCTGTGGATAGGCTAGAGTGGAGTACTTATTCTCAATCCCCAATTCACAACAGTACTTCTTGAAAGTTTTGCTATCAAATTGAAGCTCATTGTTCGAGACAAGGGTATAAGGGATCCCAAACCGAGTGACAATATTTTTCCACATAAATCTCTTGGCATCCATATCTCTGATATTTACCAGGGGCTCAGCTTCAACCCACTTGGTGAAGTAATCAATGTCGACCAACAGCCACTTCCTATTTCCCACTGCTTTAAGGAAGGGCCCCCTACTAAGCAAAAGGTCAAGGGCTAGACAAAGGATTGAGGACACCCCCTGGCTGATGAATATTTAGGGTATATCTCTGACATTGGTCACACTTCTTCACATATTCGTGTGTTTCCTTTTACATAGTTGGCCACCAATACCCTTGGGTGAGGGCCCTATGAGACAGCAATCTGCCCCCTGTATGACTTCCACAAATCCCTTCGTGTAACTCTTCTAAGAGTGGTTCCACTACCTCAAGATGAATGCATAGCAAAAATGCATAGCAAATATGGCCTAAAAAAAGAGCGCTTGTATAACTTTTGATCCTCGGACAACCAGAACCGAGGAGCTTTTCTTCGCACTTTATCAGCCTCCCCCTTCTCCTCGGGCAAGATGTCATCCTTAAGAAATGGCACAATAGGATCCATCCAACTAGGCCCCACCCTAATTTGGTGAATAAGGACCCTCTCCCCTTTCATCTCAGTAGGCTTGCATAGATCTTCAACCTGGATAACCTGAGGTAAACTTCGCACTGAGGAGGTTGCAAGAGTGACAAGAGAGTTAGCATGCATGTTTCTGCTCCTTGGGATTTGTTGTAAGGAGAAAGATTCAAACCCTGATTGCAAGTGCCTAACTTGATTCAAATAATCCTGCATTCTCACATCCCTGGCTTCTAGTTCTCCCTTCACTTGGCCTACAACCAATCTCGAATCATAAAATATCTCCACTGTTCTTCCTCCCATTTTCTGAACCACAACCATTCCCACCAACAAAGTCTCGTACTCAACCTCATTGTTCATGGCTGAAAAGCCCAGCCTTAAGGATTTCTTAATGATGATCTTTTTAGGAGATACTATAACTAGCACCACTCCAGATCTCCTTTGATTTGCTGCACCATCAACATATACCTCCCAAGATAGAGGTTCCTGTAAGGAGATCATCCCAACTGATTTTTCATCCATGTTCGGCCTTTCACCATTTTCTTCTAATGAAGGCTCAACGAACTCAGCCACCAAATCTATAAGGACCTGGCCCTTTATAGAAGCGCGAGGCATATACTTAATATTGAAAGCTCCTAGGATCGTTCCCCATTTTGCAATCCTCCCTGTGTAATCAACTTTCTAAAGCAGTGATTGAAGAGGGAATTGGGTTAGAACCATAACAATGTGAGCCTGGAAGTAATGAGGGAGCTTCTGTGCAGCATGCACTACTGCCAAGATAGCCTTCTCCAATGGTAAATAGTGAATCTCTACCTTATGTAATGATTTGCTCACATAATAAACTAGTATCTACACTCCATCATCAACCCATATCAGTACAAGACTTACTGCATGTCAGGCTACAGCAATTTAAGCAAATAGAACCTCCTCCTCCTCAGGTTTGGACATAATAGGTGGCCAACAAAGATATTCCTTCAATCGCTAGAAGGCCGAGGAACATTTCTCTATCCATTCAAATCCCTTCTACTTATGCAACAACTGGAAGAAGGGCCTACACCTGTTTGCTGACCGAGAAATGAATCGATCCAAAGCGACAGTCATTCTTGTCAACTTCTGGACCTCTTTGGGATTTCGAGGAGGCTGCAGGTTGTTAATTGCTCTAATCTAATTAAGGTCAGCTTCAATTCCACGATGGGTAACCATATAACCTAAAAACTTGCCAAAACCTATGCCAAAAGAATATTTAGCGCCATTAAGGCGCAATTTGTGTTTCCTCAGTATCTCGAAAATATTCCTAAGGTGATCTATATGCTCGGACTCCACTTTACTCTTTACCACCATATCATCTATATACACCTCAATATTTTTGGCCAACTAAGGCTCAAACATCCTTGTTATCATCCTCTAGTAGGTAGACCCTGCATTTTTCAATCCAAAGGGCATTACTTTGTAATAGTAATTCCAAATGGGTGTAAGAAAAGCAGTCTTTTCCTGATCATCCAGAGCTAGTGGTATCTGATGATAGCCCTGAAAGGCGTCCAGAAAGCTCATCCGAGGATGGCCTACAGTTGTGTCCACTAATTGATCTATCCAAGGCAAGGGAAAAGGGTCCTTTGGGCAAGCTTTATTTAAATCTATAAAGTCTACACATACTCGCCACTTCCCAGTTTTCTTTTTTACCACCACTATGTTGGCCAGCCACTTGGGGTAAAATACCTCCTTTATGGCCCCAGCCCGCTTAAGCTTGAGCACTTCCCCCATAACAACCTCAGAATGTTCCCTAGATGAGCGCCAAGGTGGTTGCTTCTTGGGGATGGCAAATTTATTGACGTTTAAACGATGGCAAATGAAATTTGGATCCACCATAGGGGCCTCGTAGGCGCTCCACGCAAATACATCAATATTTTTTCCAAGAAAATCAATCAGCTCTTACCTCTCCCGAGGAGGCAGTTGAACTCCAACCTAAAAGAACTTCTCCTTATCGTCACTGATAACAACTTTTTCAAGCTGCTCACACTTTGCCCCTTCTACCACTACATCCATGGACAACATTGGCACCTTTGATTGCTATAAATCCCGGCCGACAGAGGTCGAGGACTCACCTCTAGTTTGATGTCTAATTACGGTCACCAAGCACTGCTTGGCCATAGACTAACTCCCCACCAGCTCCTCGACCTAGCCCCCAGATGGATACTTCACCTTCAAATGTAGGGTGGAAGAAACAACCCCCATGGCATGAAGCCAAGGCCTTGCCGCAATGGCAGTGCAAGAGGAGTACGCATCCACCACAATGAAATCTACCTCCACCACTTCTAATCCTGCCTACACAAGTAGTTTGATTTGACCCTTTGGGATAATAGTCTTCCTGTCGAAACCTACCAAGGGGGAGTTGTAGCAGGTTAGGTCCTTCAGTCTCAATCTAAGCCCCCTGTATAAATCAGGGTACATGATTTCTGCATTGCTGCCCTGACCTACCAGCACCCTCTTCACATTGTATCCCCCAATCCTTAGGGTAACCACTAGAGCATCATCATATGGTTGTGAGATTCCAACTTTATCTTCATCGGAAAAGTTCAAGGCTAGTCAGACCTTCACTCTACTCCTCTTCGGATCAGGAATCAAGTCCTCGACAAATGGTCGATCTATGGACATCACCCTGGATAGAAAGGAGCCAGTCCTTCCCAAAGTAGCAAGGATCACGCTAATCGTACCCAGCAGGGGTCTTGAAGAAGCATCTCTTTGTGCTCTTGACCCAGCCTGACTACCTTGCCCATTGGGCTGATACAGAAATTGTTTCAACTTCCCCACCTGCACTAATTGCTCCAGATGACTCCATAAAGTCTTGCAATCCTCAATAGTGTGCCCTCGTTCCTAGTGGTATTGACAATGAAAACTCTGATTATGTTTCATGGGGTCTCCTCCCATCTTATTTGGCCACTTAAAGTATGGCTCATTCTTAATTTTTTCTAAAACCTAGTGCACAAGTTCTCGAAATATAGTACTAACCACCTGAGTGGCAGCCAAACTAGGGTGTCCAACAAAATCTCTCCAAGGTCGGCTGTTATTGTGCTTGTCCGACCTGAAATCCCTCTGCTTTTGGGGGATCACCTTAGCCTTTCCCTTTCCTTGTTATTGATCCTCCTCGACCCACTTATACTCGTCAAAACGATCCATGAGCTGATGCACACTCCTAACAGGCTTCCTTGTTAGAGACTTTCTCAAATCATGCTCGACGGGTAGGCCGACCTTAAAGGTCCTTATGGCCACGTCATTGAAATTTCCATCAATCTCGTTAAACATCTCCTAGTACCTGTCATAATATGTTTTAGGGTCTCCCTTTCCCACATGGTCATGGACAACAAAGAGTCAAAAGGCCGAGGAACCCTGTTGCAAGTGACAAAACGAGCTCCAAACGCCCTAGTAAGCTCCTTAAAGGAATTAATGGAGCCTTCCCCTAGGCCATCAAACCACCTCATTGCCACAAGCCCCAAACTGGATGGGAACACCGTACACATCAAGGCTTCATTCTTGGAGTGAACAACCATCCTCTGGTTGAAGTGGCTCACATACTCCACAGGATCTGTTCTACTATTATACATGGTAAATGTTGGCTGAGTGAACAACTGAGGAAGTTTTCCTCCTTCAATTCTGCGTGTAAAAGGTAATTTGGAAATTTGGTTCAGTGACCTGAATTTTCTCAATAACTTTGCTAATTGTACCAGTTTGGAGGTCTTGAGTTTTGCTCAAAATCAGTTTGGAGGGATATTGCCTAACTTCATAGCCAACCTCCACGCAACTAAAATCTCTTTCTATGGGTTCAAATATGATCCATGGTAGCATCCCTATTAGGATTAGGAACCTTGTTAACTTAAACTTGTTGGGATTAGAAGGTAACTATTTGGGAGGTCCTCTACCAAATATTCTTGGGAAGCTTCGGAACTTAGAAAGATTAGAATTGAATGATAATGAATTTTCAGGGCTAATCCCTTCCTCCTTGGGTAACTTAACTGCATTAACAAGGCTCTATTTGGAAGAAAACAAATTTGAGGGTAGTATACCCCTAAATCTTGGAAACTGCAAAAAATTGCTTATACTAAACCTTTATAGTAACAATCTCAATGGCATGATATCAAAACAAGTTATTGGTCTTTCATCCCTTTCAATTTCTTTGGTCATGTTTCATAATTTTTTGATAGGTGCATTGCCATTTCAAGTGGGCAACTTAAGACTTCTTGGTGAGTTAGATCTCTCAATGAATAGATTATCAGGTGAAATTCCCACCACCCTTGAGACTTGTCTTAGTTTAGAGCGCTTGTATTGGGAGGGTAATTCATTTGAGGGAGCAATTCCCGAATCTTTGAAGACCTTAAGAGGTTTAGAAGATATAGATCTTTCGCATAATAACTTGTCTGGGCATATTCCCAAATTTCTTAGCATGCTTTTGTCATTTAAGCGTCTCAATATTTCTTATAATAATTTTGAAGGTGAAATGCCAAATGAAGGAATTTTTGCAAATGCAAGTGCAATTTCAATCTTTGGAAATGATAAGCTATGTGGTGGTTTCAAAGAATTACATTTATCTACATGATCAAGGAAAAATCATCATTTGCACAAGAAGCTTCTTTCACTTAAAATATTAATTCCCATCACTAGTATAATCATATTTGTACTTTTTCTATTGTATTTTTCTCGTACATGTTCTGTTGTAAAAAGTTTAAGAGAGAGAGCATCAACTACATCTTCCTTTGGCAATTACCCATATCTTATGCAAAACTCCTAGAATCAACAAAAGGGTTTTGAAAGAAAAATTTGATTGGTTTGGGTAGCTTTAGCTCTGTATACAAAGGAGTTCTTTCTAAAAATGGAGAATTTTTTGCAATTAAAGTATTAAACCTTCAACAACGAGGTGCTTCCAAGAGTTTCATTAACGAATTCCATGTTTTGAGAAGTATATGTTTGGTTGAATTTATTCAATCATGTGTTGGCTTTATTTCGTGCCAAATTTGCTTGTAATTTAGCAATTAGATACCCTGTATTTAGGTGGAAATAATGTAAGGGTTGTGTGTGAGAGAGTGTGAAGAAATTCAAGAATGTGTGCCTTTGGAGGTTTCTCGCGATTGGATCTCGCGAGTGGCTCGCAACTGGCAACCCGCCAAAATGTCACACATGTGAAGCATGCAGGAAGCTAAAGGGTCCCGACAGTTGGAGCACTACAAGACAAAAGGTACAGTCTGGCCTGGCAGTTATCTCACAACTCAAACTCACGACTCATCCCACTTGCAAGACTGAGTCACCAGAATGCCCTGTTATGTAGAAAAATGACCTTTCACATTCCTCAAGTATGCTACTATAAATACCGTTATACCCACGAAAAGTAGAGAGCTTCTAGAGAGAATTTTGAGAGAAAAACCCTAAAGAAAACCAAGATTGACTCATCCACAATCTTAGACATTTGATTCTCCAAATTCCTCTACTCTCACCCTCTCCATTGATATATCCTTGAAAGGTACATTTGCCAAATCCTTATCTCACCATACCCATATAAGTGAGGAGGTATTTTGGTGCTTGGGAAGCAATTTAGAGATGACCAATTCATTTGGTCGATGCAATGAGCTTATTGCAGGATCCAGGAAGCTAAAGAAAACACGGTTAGGCTTAACCCTGTTGAAGCAAGAAGCTTGGAGGGCTTAGGTGCATTGGGTAGATTAGGCTTGAAGGGTCTACTACTATTTGTATATCCCAACTTTATTCTTTAATGGATCATTTTACCACTTGGAGGGTGGCGGAGAGGTTTTTCGCCGAGTTCTTCGGTTTCCTTTTCGATAACACGTGCCGGTGTTATCCTTGTGTTTGCATCTCTCTAACCCTTACTCTCTATCTTTAATTGCTGCTATGTTGTGATTAATTATGGTGTAGAGTTGTTTATTTGTTTGGATTTTTGCTTGTACCTATTATTCCGCACATCTATTGTTTGGGTATAAGCTTGTGTTGGATAAATTTGAAATTGGGGGTCTAAACATTCATTAGTGTTTTTCACACTAATTGAACTTTCAATATACATCATCGTAATCTCCTCAAGATTATCTCTGCTTGCTTGAGCATACATCATAAAGGGGATGTCTTTAAGAGCTTAATTTTAGAGTTCATGTGCAATGAAAGTCCAGACGAATGGTTGCATCCTAAAGATGATGAGCAACATCAAAAAAAAATATTGAACTTTATTCAAAGATTGAACATAGCCATTGATGTTGCTAATGCATTAGAATATCTCCATCACCATTGCCAAACACCAATTGTTCATTGTGATCTAAAGCCAAGAAATATATTCCTTGATGAAGATATGGTAGCCCATGTTGGTGATTTTGGATTGGTGAAATTCCTCTTTGATGCATCAAAAAATCCCTACAGAACTCAAACCTTATCTTGTGGGCTAAAGTGTTCCATCGGGTACATTCCTCCAGGTAATTTTTTAACCAAATGAATCACACCACAAATATTGCGATGCATTTAATGTTAAACTAAATTAGGGACTCTTTAAAAAGTAATTATGCTCCTATTTGACACAGCTTTCTGCCCAAGAAAAAATGTTTGACACCATTGATCACTTGAAATAAATGTGACTTATGAAGGGACTTAAGTGCAAACTGTGCATGATGCATCTATATATATATATATATATATATATATATATATCTAAAAGCTAAAATGTAGCATTTAATATTGCTTCACTCCTATTGAGCCACCTTATCCTCCACCTCATACTTTTTTAAAATCCTTTTTTCCCTTATGATTTCTCTCTATTTTTTTTTAATAAAATAATTAAGTATAGATCATGGACAAACATGTTGATGCACTCTATTACTTACTATTCAACTGTTACCATTTATTTGTCTTAAATGCTAATGTTTTTGTTCTATGATCAATTCTTAATGCTAGTCTTTAGTCCCCCAACCAAGCCCCAATCCATTTTTAGGAAGTTTGTCCTTTGCTTTCTTTCTTATGCGCATCTCCTTCCTCATTACCAACAAGGGTTGGTTCTATGTAATTGTAGTTTGTACGCACATCAAGGAACCGTCATGCTTGTCAAGGCCAACAGCCATAGCTCCAATAAGTGTATTTGGGTTTGGCTTTGAAGTGTCCCTCCATTTCCATCCTCCTTCACCGTTATACTTGATCTTATTCAGCCGCCCAAATTGATTTCAACTTTTCGTTTTCTATTTTCTAATTTCAAGTAATTGTTAAAATTGAATAGTTCATTATATACAATTATAATTTCAAGTATAATGTCCAGCCCAAAGATGAGTTTTGTGTCTCTTCATTTATCTATTGTTTCAATGCTTCCTCTTCCAAATTTCAGTTTTTCACAACTTTTAATCTCTCTCACTCACACATCAATTATTTATTTAAAATTTGTGATGTTATATCTACAAACGTACATTCTAGATACGATCACCCCATCATCTACAACAACAAAAAGTAGCTCAATACTAATTGTTCTCCACGTTTTTCAATCAAGCTTTAATTTTCACCATTTTGAGAAGACATTGATTGTTTTTGTTAGAGATTTTCAAAGTTAAGTCAGTAATAGGATCACCATTGAGGTAAATAAAACACACAATTATAAATGATCTCTTTTTTTTCCTTTCTTTTTAGTATTCCTGCATTTAGTCTTTGTGAAGTTATTTTGATGTTTTCCTTCCCTAATTTTTTAAAGAAATTTAATTTTGTTATTCTTAATTGACTTGGAATTGTCAACTCAATTTTATTTGGTCCATCAGTATTGTGGGAATTCTTAATATTGATATGAAGCATATTGATAATGATTTTTTTTTTTTTGGTAGAATATTGGAAAAGAAAAAAATATATATTTAGTGTAGTAATTTTGTTATTGTTGCATCCCATGTGTTTGGTAAAATTATTTTTAGAAATCTTATGTGTTATTCTCAAATCTCTTTGTTATTTTTATTTTGGTCATTCTATTACAAATAATTAGCATCTCCATTATCAGATTTTTAACTAATCTAAGCTTTCTTGGTAAGCTTTTACTTTGCTTAGTTGATCATCTTTAAGGAAAATATCAAAAAGAGAATAAGACAAAATATAATTTACTCTGGAGCATCATTATGCTATTAATGTTTTTATGTATAAATACTTAAGGAACTTGATTAATTCTTTGTTAGAATTCAAAGTACTCTTTTTTCTAACCTCTTAGATTAATTTTTGGGGGTGCAAATGATAGCGTAGCATTAAAGACATTCTCTGTGGTATCCCACGTTTGTGGTTCAAACCCCACCATCCCCCCTCCAACACCATAGAGCTATGTAAAAAAAAAATTTTAAAAAAAGGTTAGTGTTAGTTTGAATTAAATTTGATGTTCCATTATTTACTTAAATATTTCATATATGCAATGCTTAATTCATTTAACATTTTTGAATTAATCTTTTTCCCCCCTTTTAGTCCCTTTTTATTTTGAAATTGCACAAACTCTATTACATAGTACCAGATTAAGCATATGTTGTAGGAACAACAAACGCAATGCCTAAGGTACCCCCACTTTTGCCCAATTAAGCATTACACCACATAAACTTCTCAATAGGGTTGGTTTTTATAATGAAGTCATTGGTATTTGTAATGCAAGCCTTAATGGAGAATAAACTTTTAAATTCCATATTTACAACATATGGAACATGAAAATGAATTTATCTGTACAAAGTTTTGAACAATAGTTTTTGAATAGTTTTGTATAATTACTATATAATTGTCGTAGTTTAAATATGTTAATGCCATCTTCATTCTAAAAAGTGAGAAACCATGAAAAGCGAAGAGCAAACTAACATAGTTGATAGTGATTGAAAATTCTTTGATTAATTCTTCTTGGTTGAACATGTACACTCCTTATAAAGCAATATCTTAATTTCACTAAATTGAAGGTAGTATATACAATTCAATCATTTTGCCAAACTTTTGTACTAAAGTTATAGATTTTGTCTTTGACATTTGCGTTGGATGATTTATGTATAGAATCAGCTATTCAAACTAAGAATTTCCCATCATATGTGTTGATACCGTATTTTGTCCGCCCTCAATTTGTGTGCCAGACCTCGAAAAATCCAAAAATGCTATTTTCTCTCCATGGGGCCACAAGGACACCTAGAATGACGTGGTGCAACTCATTCGAACACCAGAGCCCCCAAAGTGCCTTTTTCAGCTAAAATAACCAAAATGCCCCCGGTCACCCTAGGGTTGACCGAAGGTTAAACAAGGTCAAAATCCACACAAAACAACACTTTTCATAGTTTTACATCAAACCCAAGCTTCTCGAAGATTTTTTGCCACTTCAGCTAAGTTTGACCCTAAGTTGACTTTGGGTGGGCCCAAAAACCCTAATTTTGATCCGGCTGTCAGAACGGGTTAAAACTAATGTCATTGCGAAGATTATCAAATTCTAATTTCAACGACTATTCATAGGTCAAAATCAGAGTTAGAACGGCAGAGATATCACGAAAATCGGGATCATATACCGATCAATGCACCACTAACTTCCGAGAGCCATAACTTTTGATCCGACCGTTGGATTTTCAAGATCCATACCTTTTCAAAAATAGGAAGTCAAGATCTTTCCAGACCCGATCCGAGGCCTTTTGAAGGGCTGCCACCTCAAAAATCGTGTTGTTGCTATAAAAGGCCCCAAGCACCCTCCAGACCCAAAAAAAAAAAAAAAAAAAAAAAGAGAGACTCCCTTGATCCTGTGCTCTACTTGGACGATTTCTAAGCTTTTCTCCTCTCTTCCAAACACAAAAAAAACATCAAAGCCTCTTGATTCTTCCTTCTTCAACAAAAATACAAGGTATTGTTCTTATACCCAACCTTCTTCCCCTTGGTTCTACACCTTCTTCCCCATGTTTTCCTATGCTTTGTTCCTCTTTTTGTTCTAGGTTGATGTTAGGGTTACATGCTCACATGCTTGTATCGCATTTTTGGCCATGCCTTGCTTAGATCTATATTTTCACATGCACGTTTCTATGCCTATATGTCTAGATCTAAACACGCTTGTGTGCTCGGATCTATGTTCTCTACATGCTTTATGCTATCTTTCATGTGTTTGTGTGCTCCATGCCATGTTTGTGTGCCTAGACCTAGGCTATGTTTGTCATGCCATATGCTATTGTAGCCCTTTTGTTCCTTTATCACATTTTCTTTTGTTTTGGCCTAATGGTTAGGACCCGATCTAGACCCTATAGTCTTTGTCACTATCCATACACCAAGGCCCACATCAAGGGGTTTGGATCACCCTATTTGCATGTTTATGCTTGCTTGCTTCTGTGTTTTATGCTTGTATTAGCCTCTCTAGTTCTAGGCTTTGCCACGCTTGACACCTTTAGTGAGTTTGTGGCTATATGGTTACATCTGATGCCCGTGAGGCCTTGTTTGGATGTAACCATTTGGGATGCATTGCCATGATGTTGGTTGCTTCGTGTACACCTTTCCCCTTTCCGCTCCATGTGATGCTATGCTTGCCACACTTGTTTATGCCACCCGTTGGCATTCTATGCGTCTTTACATGCTTACTTATATGTTCATGCATGAGTCTTGCTTGCTAGTGTGTCGTCCATGCTTCAATGCAATGAAGTTATGGACATCCGATCCAAACCCACATTTGTCCTCCCGTGGACACCACATTTTGTTTGCTTTCTTGCTGGTTTACCTTTTTGCTTGTTTGCTTGCTTTCTTATTTCTTTGCTAGTCATGCCCATCATGCTTATTTGCTTTATGCCTTTTCATATGCTCTTGGCATCTTTTCCTTCCATTGCTTGTCTGTTGGATTCTTGTCTTTGCCTTTGCATGTACACTCATAGAGCGAGAACGCATGGAGCTAGGGCACGATCTCCTAGGCGCAAGCGAAAAGGGCGAGGAAGCAAGCATGTAGATATAAGCCAAGTGGCAATGTTTAGTAGTTTTAGGGGGCCTAGCCTCTCCCATTTGGTTATGTACTCTTTTAAAACCCCTTCCTTCCTCATCTCTAGAGTATGGCGACCCCTGTTTACTTTCCTGTATCTATATTTTGGGCCACGCTCTAGGGATGCAGGCATTTACTTTCCTACTCTGTGTGCTCGTATTGTGCATGATGTACGTACATATATACTTGTTCGCCCCTTCCAATGTGATTGTCACAGTCCATGTCACTAAGGCAAAGCGATGCCTAATTTCCACTGCAAAAGTAAGGTGACATGTCATTGGATTTTCGCCGTGGAAATCTGGCACTTCACTTGAATGCCTTAGGAAAGCATAGATTAGGACCACACCCATTCAAAAGCTAAACCTCAAAACCCCTATGTATGCAAAGCCCCGAAAGCCAACGCCAAAATCATGTTTTTTACTGACAATCTCTGAAAATTAAGGTTTTATCAAAACAAAGGATTGTCCTTGGACAGGCATTGTGGGGTGCCTAACATCTTCCCCACACGTAACCAAACTTCTGGACTCAAGAATCAAGATTTTTTGCCATCCACTTTAGATTAGGAAAAATGCCTTCTTTCTTAGCTTAGGATTGGTAATAAAATCAACTAGAAATAGGTGACCAATCACACCTTAGAAAAACCTAATGATTGGTGGCGACTCCATTTACCTTTGGTAATCACCTAAAATTTGGCCAAGATTCCTACCACACCAACAAAGGTAGAAAAATACCTTCCTCTATTGAGAGAGAGTGCTCTCGAAGCCCCGGGCAAACCACACACACCACTACACACTCGCACCCAATCAATCGTCGAGAGGGGCCTCCAATGGGCCCCGCACACGCAGAGGCATCGCCACGGCAAATGGTCGAACTAAGGCTTGACAGTGGCGGTTTTCCGCCTTGATTGAGGCCGGGCATCGACAATATAATACTCTTTGAAGATCTTATTAGTTGTATAGATGGTACTTTTGGTTAATGAGACAAGATTAATAAAACATGATTTTTATATAATTATATCTAGATGATACTGCAACGTCATGATGGATAGGTAGGTCTTATTTTACTATATAATCTAAGTAATTATATGGTTTATGAATTTGAAGAGTTATATATTGCGGGATTTATTCATATGTTCATATGGTGAAAAAACAGTTTGCTTTTTGCCTTTTGCATTTTATTTTACTTTATTTTATATTTCCACTTTATGATGGAGTATATGATTTATTGATTATTGTTAGGTTTTAGATCCTTGTAAACTAGATTGTTTAACCTAATTAATTAACCAAGTTAACACTTAGATTTATTATTCAAATCTAGGTTAAAACAAAACAATCATATCATGCAAAGCAGTGGAAAAATAAATAACACAACAATATGATGACCCATGAAAACCAAACCGGTAAAAAACCTAGAGAGGATATAACCTAGCTATCCTCAAAGTAAAAAGAAAATCCACTATAGAGAATAATTTACAATAAGACTTAGACCACTAAAATCCTATTGCTACCACATGTAGAACTTACTGACACAACCACGTGCAAGCTCAAAATCCACGGACTCCTTCTCTATTAAGCCTTTGCAACACAAGCACACACACTTGTGATAAAAAAACACAAACTCTCCTGTTTGTGACTCCAATACCACCCTTGAAGGTTTAGATCATCAGTGCCTTTGATGACTAGAGAAGGCAGCAACTTCTACAACACCGAATCTTGAGATTCTTCAAGGAATAACACCAGTAGAAGACTTTAGAGTGCTTTTGGGTACAAAACCCTAGATACAAAAGAGGCATATTCTTCTCTCTTTGAAAAGCCTTTTAAAAACGTGCTTGGGATTTCCTTTATATACTAGAAGAAGTATATCTGAAACCCTAATCCTTAATGGGCTTGAACTGTTGTTTGGGCCAACTTAAAATTCTGCAGATACGTGTTTCGATTGGTCGAGCCTGTCTTTCAATCGGTCAAACCAGGCAAATTTCGAATTCTTCTTTCTGCAGCTTGTATGTTCTTCAATCTTGACTTGTATCACCTTGAACATTGTCTAATAATACCTATAGACTCTAAGATCTATATCTAGACAAGTTTGTGTTCACGATTTGCCAATTGTTCTAAACTTTTAGAACCTAACAATTATGAGAAAGAAAGAAATGTCGATCTATATGTTGGAGAAAAATATATCTATAAGAGGTGGTTCGCATACATTTGTATAGTAATTAACAAAGTATACATGGTTATAACTTGGTCTAATAGTTCTTACATTATAAAATAAGAGATAACTTTTTTATTGCATTATGTCTCAAATTTTTCCGCGCTTGCATTGGTCTGCAACTAGTTAGTGGATAAATTTTAATCTCATAAGACCACTATTTATTACTAATAATGTATCAATGAATTGTAGAGTATGGGACGGGTGGCCAAGTTTCAACACCAAGAGACATTTACAGTTATGGGATACTCTTGTTCGAAACATTCACTGGAAAAAGACCTACCGATGAAATGTTAAAGATGGTTTGAACATTCACATGTTCATTGCAATGGCCTTGCCTGAACATGTCACTGATATAATTGACCCGTTGATGTTTTTTGAAGAGGACAAAGATGATGCTAATGATAGGAAAAATGAAGATGACATAGAAGAAAGATCAATCATCAAAGAAAATGATCCACGTGTCAATGTTAGTAGCAAAATGATAGATTGCTTGGTGTCAGTATTCCAAATTGGATTATCGTGTTCTACAACATCACCAAATGAGCGGATGTGTACAAATGTTGTCGTCAACGAAATGAATGCAATTAGGGACATTGTTCTTAAATTTAAGAAGGAGAAAAGAAGAAAGCTAGGTATGTTAACTCATTTTATTTGATTAATGGACCTACAAATCGGTCACTTATTTTTAATAGAATAAAAACATAAATCTAAAATTGAGAGAAAAAAAGATCTAAATGTTACTATTTGTTAACACTAATGGAATAAAGGCAATATAAATATATAATTGCTGTCAAGTTTGTTCATGTTGTTGCAAGAAAGAATTGCAATGGTAGCATTTCCTCTAATTTTGTCAGTCATGCAATTGTTGCGTTATTAATAAATTCATGTGATTGTTTGTTTTGCAGCATGATCAGATAGGATCGATGGAATCTCTATGTAATGACCCTTGATTGAGTAACATCTCCGAGGCTAGTGATGGCCATAAATTATAGGCTCGTGAAATTCAATTGTGCGATCTTTACAATTTGCTCATATGCTTCCTCAACCATTTATGCCATTATTTTCCAAATCAAAGGTAATAATTTAGATCGATGGCTCAGTGTTATTTATCAATTATCAATGACATTTTCTTAAACCACACTACCATAATATGGATTGTGCGATCCCTCCTTTGATTTGTAATATATGTTCAGTGCCATACACTTGGCCTTGGCCTTACTCTTCTTAACTTAGAAATGTTTGGGCAGGTATTATATTAATAGTTTCACTGGACCTATTCCTTTATCATTTTCTTTTCTTCATTGCTTTTCTTAATTTTCTTTCACTCTTAATATAGCTAATTAATCACTAAAAAATAACCGTTTTATTGAGCAATACATAATGTATAACTATTGTTTGATTTAATTCCTCGATCTCTCATACCCTTTGTACTCACATAGACTTATCAATCCTTTTGGTCTCAAGTCAAGCCCATCACAATGCAGGAAAAATGAATATATATCATTTGTCTCATTTTTTGTATTCCACTTTATACTTCACCAATTTGTCATATGATTCATTTTACTTTCCATATAAAATAAATAAAGTTTAAAATGAAATAAAATTAAATTAAATAAACAAACACATAACATATCACATGCAGTATATTGAGAAGGTCTGGTTATTATGCATGGTGCAGGCATGCATGCAGTATATTGAGATAGTTAATCTTATCTATTGTAATTTAGTTTTGTTGGAAAGAAGTCATAAAGGTCGAGTGGCTCTGTACCAAATTGAAATATACGGTAGTTTAGATGAATTATCACTCTATAATCTGTTGAATGTTGTATGTATTAGATTTATAATTGAGGATACAAGTTGAAATATAAAACAGAAAGACAACAAGAATTCAAAAATAGCAACAAATGCTTGCTTGAATTATTATGGAAAAGCCAGCCAATAAGTGATGGTACGTAATTGCAAGTTTTGCAAATTTTTAATCCATTTTTTGTTGCCTAGGAAAATTCCGCCAACCAGTACAAGAAAATTCCACACAAATATCCTGGTAGACTGTTATTTTATCCATAATCAAATAAAATAAAATAAAAATTATTGACTCTTTTTTTTTTCCTATAGAGTCCACCATAAGGTTGGAGATCCCAATAGGCCAAAGTGCCAATGCCAACTACTAAGCTCCTTAGTAACAACACATGCTTAGTCCTTGACACTTCTCCATAAGTTTATTGAAGTTACAGAAAACTCATTTAGTAACCAACAAATTCCAAGTTTTAGTAGTGAAAAAAAATGTAAGCATATAAAATTATGGGAAAAAATGTGTTAAGTAAAAAGAAAGGAATATCAATAGCTTCTATTAGGATTGTCAAGTCTGCATGTTACTGTTTCTTAACACTAATGGAATGGCCAAAATGGCCCATTAGCATTAATTTTTGAAATATTTAGCAACAGAGCACTGTTTCGGAAATAATTAGGGAAGTACCACTTTTTCCGAAAACGCCGCTATAGGGCCCGAAAACGTCACTATAGGGCTTAAAAAACGCCACTATAGGGCCCTTTGAACCTGTTATGGGACTTATAAAAATTTTTTGCAGGAAAACGCCGCTATAGGGCCCAAAAACGTCACTATAGGGCTTAAAAACGCCACTATAGGGCCCCTTGAACCTGTTATGGGACTTATAAAAAAATTTTGCAGGAAAACGCCGCTATAGGGCCCAAAAACGTCACTATAGGGCTTAAAAACGCCACTATAGGGCCCCTTGAACCTGTTATGGGACTTATAAAAAAATTTTGCAGGAAAACGCCGCTATAGGGCCCGAAAAAGTGGTATTTCCCTAATTATTTCCGAAACAGTGCTCTGTTGCTAAATATTTCAAAAATTAATGCTAATGGGCCATTTTGGCCCTAATGGAATTCATAAAATACAATTTCTGTTTGTTGACGTTAGTCTGTCTTACGCTTTTGCGTTAATTAATATATGTAGTTGTTTGTTTATACAACTAGCCTCTCTCGTGCTTAAAAAAATAAAAATAATAAAATTCTTCCCTGACAAATTATTCCTCAAGAAATGGTTTGTCGCCTACTGCACTTTTACAGTACCTGAACTTGACTTCCAATTCCTTTCTTAAGAAATTAACAATTCTAATTTGATTTTCAATTCCAATCCAACTTAGTTGGCGTACCGTGTACTTGGGTCTTGAAGCTACAGGAACTATCCCAGCTGTTAGGTTCTCAGAATTTAGATTTAAATATTTAGAATCATTGTTGTATTGTGTTGGCAAACCAAGAACAAAACATGTCTAGTCTAAGTGTTTAGGCAATGCTTAAATGTGCGTGTTTCAAGGTTCAAGTCCAGCTGATTGCAAAAAAAGGAAGTAAAGTTCTACCTTGCTCGACTGATCGAAAATCGCAGGCACAGTTTTTCTACAGAATTTTAAACAAGCCCAAGCCCGTGAAAATGTTTAGGGTTTCATCTAAACTTCTCCACATATAAAAGGAAAACTCTAACCACGTTTTGATGGTGCTGAAGAAGACTTGTGTGTTTTTCTTTTTGAGATTTGAGTAAGGATGGCAATTTCTGCCCGACCCGTAGGTACCCAGCCCAATAAAGAATAGGATTGGGTTTGGGTTTTTTGTTTTTTTAAAACCCGAAGCAAGTCCAGGTCGAGTCCGGGTTTTAGTAAAAACCCAGCCCGAATCCGAACCCAACCTGACCGGTTTAGAATAAAAATAAAATTACAAAAAAAAAAAAACCTATATATATATATATATATATAACTTATAACCTAACCCTAACCTCTCTTATTCTCACTCACTCATTTCAGCCGCATGCCAACTGCCCCCCTCCCTTGAGACCTTGGTCACAGCCCACAGATGACCTCAAAGCCTCAAAGACCTTCCCTTTTTTGTCTCCGATTTTTGCTACGAAAGGTTCTACAATATGTGATTGGAAGAGCAATTTTTTTAAAAAAAATTTACCCCCATTCTCCATGTGGGTTTGTGTTTTCTTTTACCTTTTTCGGTTAATTGAACTCTAAAAGTGTGACAGCCACTGTTTTTGTCAATGTCCTTTGTTTAATTTATATGGCCTGTACCTGCTGTATCTTACTAATTTAGCCTCCAAAAATGTTTTTTATTTTTATTTTTATTATTATACAAGCAAGAGCAATATACATGTGCAATGGCCTGAATTGGTTCTGGCTTCTCTCGTCATCTCTCATGTCCGTCTTTGGAAGTTTCGCATACATTGAACTCCTTGATTGAGTCATTCATTCCCATAAAATTTTTAAGAACACCTCGTTCTCTATCTTTTTTTCTTTTTCTTTTTCTTTTTTTCTGGGTTCATATCATCTCAATCATGTGAGTTGTTTGTGTTTGTGTTAGGATTTGTGTTTGTGTTTGTGATTTTGAAAGGGAAAATCATAAATCTGAAATTTTTGTGTTTGTGTGTTTGTGTTTGTGTTTGTGATTTTGAATGGGAAAATCATAAATCTGAATTTGTGGCATGGCTGGCGAGGCCTGCGGGTGCCTAACAGGTCGGGTTTGGGGTTAAGAAAAAAATCCGTTTAATAAACGGGTCGGGTCCAGGTATGAAAAACCCCGGCCCAAACCCAACCCATTGCCATTCCTAGATTTGAGAGGTTTTGTACCTTTTGACTACACAAGAATCTACCGGAGCCAAAACTACAATCAAGCATTGGTAGAACATAGTTGCTGCATCAAGATCATTACTGAGGGTGATCTAAAACCTTTGAGTTGGATCTCAAAGTCACAAGCAAGGTGGCTTGTGTTGTTATAAATCCAAGAAGAGGAGTCTGTGAATTCAAAGCTTGCATGTGGTCGTGTCAGTAAGTTACTACTGGAAATTTAGGGTTAAATCTTTTGTAAAAACTTCAATTCTCTTATAGTGGATTTGGTTTACCTTGAGGATAGTTAGGTCAAATCATCTCCAAGTTTTTACCTTGAAACGGTTCGTTTCATTGGTTTTCCTAAGTCATCATATCGTAGTGTTATTTATTTTCCGCTGCTTTGCATGATATGATTTATTTGTGTTTAACCTAGATCTGAATAATTAATCTAAGTAATCACTTGGTTAATATATTAAGTTAAACAATCTGATTTAAGGGGTCTAAACGAACATACACCAGCTTTGATAACACACTTTCTTTTCTCTAAATTGTAAATGTTATTTTTTTTTTCTCAAAATCCTGGACAATTCATAAGGAAGCTCTCCTAGTCCAGCCTTGGGTACAATTTTTGTTCAAGAATGAGATTTGATTTCATGTTTATGAAATCAGAAATAGAGTGTCTACAATGCCTCAACTTGTATTTCTAAATAATTTTTTTATAATACAGTGACTAAATTTTATGTCATCCATTAATATATAGCAATTCTTCTCTATTTTTTGGACCTTGGACCATCAGTATACCAACCTCTATTGCCTTAACGCAATCGGTCATTGTAAATAAACATGTGTGAAGGGAATATGCACAAAATTCCCAGATTAGTAAGATGCAAAAATAAAGAAAAAATATACGCCAAAGAAAAAAATTAATCACACACAAGACAATATTTACATGGTTCAGCAATTTGCCTACATCCACGTAGTTGCAGAGATTTCACTATTCTCAAAGAAAAAATACAAAATGCGACAGTACAGTTTTCTCTCTCAAAACAACATTAAAACCCTAATCTCCAAACAACAGTTTTTATATCCTACGCACATAATTCACAATGGGCTACAAAACGGGCCAAATAATTTTCACGAGGCTTATCAATGAGCGCTACTGCTTAGACCTATTGGCCCAAGCCTCCGCTTCATGGACTAAGCATCAGAAAATCTCCCATTAAAAACCGTAACAGTATTATTTTGGGTCGGGTCATAATCCGGATCAAACACAATTAGGCTCCACAAAACCCAATACATGTGAACTAACCACTTTCATAATTTTCAAAAATAAATAAATAGATAAAGCATCTTTAATTTCCTGATGAAAATTATTCCACAAGAAATGGGTCGTCACCTACCGCACTTACAGCATCTAGATTTTTTTCCAATACCTCTCTATCAATTCTATTGACTTTAAATTCCGCACCAACTCAGTTGGTGTACCAGGGTCTTGATGGAGACAACCTTACGGCAACTGTGATTGTTAACCCTTTTCTTTTGTATAAATTGTAATGTTTTTTGGCTTCTCCTCGACAATTCACCAGGAAGCTTTCCTAATTCCTAGTCCTAGTTAGCAGACATTGCCATCATCGGTGTTAAATTAACATCTAAATTTTGCTTCCAATTCCTTTCTATCAATTCTAATCTGACTTTCAATTCCACTTCCACACCAACTCAGTTGGTGGACCTTTCGGGTACTATCCTGCCTTTGATAGTACACTTTTCATCTTTATAAATTCACAAGGAAGCTCTCCTAGTTCTAGTTAGCAAGCACGATCAGCATCAGTGTTGGGACTTGTAACTTCTTCAACTAGTCTATGGCAATATTGTCTATCTGGTACGTACGATTCCTCTGATTTATAATACATATATCTTCCATAAATATACTATTTCACCATCATGCCAGAATAGACTGCATGGAAGCCTACAATCATACCTTGGCCATAGTACTGTTCCTATTCTTGAAATGTTTGATGGCAGTATTAAAAGTTTCACTGGACCTATTCCTTGATCATCTGGTTTGATAAATTGATCAATGACATTATTAAATGTTTGAAGGAGACTGCAAGAATGTATGTCGTCCTAAACCCAGACTCTTCCTCCTATCGGAGGATTCAATCAATCATCCAAGATGTCGATAATGTCATTGATGTCAATGTCATCCTAAACCCAGATTCTTCTTCCCATTGGCAGATTCAATCAATCATCCAAGATATCAATAGCGCCAATCAGTGCACTAAGTGTGTGTTTGGCATGGCTTAAAAAGCCAGCTTTTTTTATTATTCAATTTATTTTTGCTACTATTCATGATTCCACTGCTAGGATGCACAGATGCGGAAAAACGGCCGCTGCACCCGCGTCCGATGCAGCCCGACGCGCGAGCGACACCACTACCTGCGCATCGATGTCGCATCCATTTTTTTTTATCGTTTCCCGACTCATGCTAACTCAGCTCAGACTTAGGCCAATTTGCATTAAATCAGGCCGATTCGCGCCGACTAAGACCGTATTGGTCCATATCAGGCGAAATCGCCAATTCAGGCTGAAATTCAAAAAAAATAAAAAAAAAAGGTGCGAAACGCACCGTCTCACTCTCTCCGATTCATTCTCGTCTCACATCTCAACTCAGCTCCTCTTACTCTCATCTCTTCGTCTCTCTGTGCGCCTCCAGCTCCATGCCTCCACCATTTGATAACTGATAAGTTTTGCTTTTAACAAAACTTAGTTCTGTTTCTTAAAAGGCATTATTTTGTTTTTTTGTGCCTGACCAAACACGTGAGCCGCTAATACTGAGCCACATCTTCCTTTTTTTTTTTTCTTTCTTTTTTTAATTTTATTTTATGGAAAGCTACACCTATTTTAATACATGTCACATATACACTTAAATTAGGCTAGAGTAGAATTCTATCTTGTATAAAAATAAAAAAAAATTGTGGACTTATTACTATTTATTTATTTTTTTTATATTATTATTATTATTATTATATGAGTTTTCTATTATTATTATATAAAAAATCATGCTTAGCAATATATAAATAAAAATATTTTTAATAATTTTTTAATTGCTGCACCTCGCCGCAACTGCACCCTATTTTTTCAAAAATTACCAAGTTCTGCACCCGCACCCGAATCTGGAAACACACTCGTGCTTCATAACTCCACTGCACTTTTTGATGCTATTCATGGACCCCACTGTACTATTTCAGCTACGTTTTAGTTTTATTTATAGTATTTTCAACAAAAAATTTTCAGTTTCAACTAAATAAACTGTTTCCAAAAAGTTCTACTCAATATGTTTGAAGCGGGGTCACCACTTGAACGTGGTCTTGGGCAAGACCCACTTAAGCCGAATCTTGACCCTGAGGACTTGTTTAAACTTTAAAGGCCCATTGAGCTTTGACCTTAAGGGTTTTTCCTAATGGGCCTATTCCAATCTCATTAACTCCCAACTAGGTTCTGTGTTAGGATTGAGATAAGCTGGTCCCCATAATTGTATTTTGGGCTTGTATCAATACAAATCTTTTAATCATTTTTTTTTTTTTTTTTATGAAATCTTAATCATTTTTTAATATATAAAAGAAGTAGACTTATTGTACAACCGTTGGTATAGATGTAGACTTGTTGTCAATCATTTATCTTCAATGAATCTTGTTTTTAACAACGTACAGGCAAGGCCGCAAGGTATAAAATAAACAAATAAATAAGAATGATATATTAAATGAGAGAGAGAGAGAGTAGGTTTGGTTCCAATGCATAGGAAACTCTAAACCAATTGAGATATTGACATATATTAAATATTTGTCAGGTGTCAACATCTCAATGGATCTGGTGCTTCTATACACTGGATCCAATATTAAATATTTGTCAGGTGTCAACATCTCAATAAATTTAGTGCTTCTATAAACGGGATCCAATCCTTCTCCATGTGTATGTGTGTGTCTATATACATACATACATACATACATATATATATATATATATATATAACACTTATACAAAAAGAAGTGTGTCCATGAAATGGGGACGTATCTCACGAAGCAAGTTCCACGAACCATACTCTTACAGCATGTGAGTCTCATTGTTTTTTAGGGTGGGTTTGAGTAATAAACATGAAAGCTTTTTCAAATCATTTCAGCCCAAGCCTATATAATGAACATGTTAAGAGTCCCCATCTCCCACATAAAAGAAGTGCATACATGGGTTAGGTTTGGCCTTTTTTGCTGAATATTTTGGGTTATAGATTAATCTTGGTTAATTAATTCAATTATCCAAGTTGATTAATTAGGTCAAATTACATGCAAATCGTGGAGGCATCAACAAATCATCAAATAAACTAAGTGCAACGGAAATTAAATTGACATAGTGATTTGTTGATGAATGGGAAAAACCACTTGCAAGGCAAAAACCCTACCGAGTGAATTTCAGGTCACCACTCCCAAGAATCCACTAATCAAGAACAAACGGTTACAAATATAAGGAATCTTACCACTACTAGGCCTATCCCAAAATACCAACCTGTAGTTGAACCTTTACTCCAATCTCCAATTGGACTTGATCTTGTAGAGACTTCTTCCTTTGCACAGATTCCAGTACGTGACTAACACCTTTGCATGAATCCAAGTACATAACTAATTCCACAGCAACTCTTTGATTGTTGTAGTTGATTTGCAACAGCTTCATATAGAAACACTAATAAGATCTTTAATGTTGGTGCTAGTGACTTCGCTTGGTTACAGAACCCAAAGACGCACAAGAAACGCAGCAATATCTCTTTCTTCTGTAGGAGGAGGCTTGAGTTTCAAAAAGAAAACCTTATGAAGCTTCTAGGGTTAGGGTTTTCTTTATCCACCTCCTTATTTAAATAGGAGCTTAATGGACCTTTTAAATGGGCTCTCCTATTCCAATTAGGTTTAACTTGGGTTTCCTAATCCTATTAGGATTATACAAATCCATAAACAAATAGTCTCTTAGAATAAAACATTACTGGCTATATTCTGAAATCCATCAGCTCGATAGATCGAGAGATGTTGAGCATGTGTCAAGAATTCTTCATTAAGTCTCGATAGATGCTAGTGTCAAGACTAGTGTCCAACTTCACTAAATCAGCTTTTTTCACTTGTTTCTTGGTTCAATCTTCATGTCTTTAATGATGCCACTTGTAAAGTAAACTTCACATACATTTTGATACATTAAACCCAACTTAGATCTACCCAATTACAAATAAAGTGTATTTTGTCAAATGATATGCCAATACATAGAAAATATGACCCTAATAGAATAGCATAATTTTAGGAAATATTTAGGAAAAATGCATTAGGTCAAACTTATTTAGTTATCTAACATTTGTTTTTTTTTAACTCAAGTTTGTCAAACTCGAATTTGGAACTCAAGTTTGTCAAACTCGAGTTTCAAAAAAAGTGTTACATAACTAAATAAGTTTGGTAAGATACTATTTAGCAAATTTTTCCAAAAATTATGTTATTTAGCAAATTTTTCCAATTAAGTTTGACCAGAGCGAGCCCATAGCAACGCAAGATGGGGTTGCCCAAATTTGATTGACACGGAGATGAAGACTACAAATTGATGACCCATGCACATGAGGACAAGATTTGGTGTTTCAGATTAGGTTATTATGGGGCATGCATGCTGCACGCAGTACAAGATCTACAAAAGCTTGCATGAATTATTATGGAAAAGCTAGCCATTAAGTGATGCTAGTATATAGTAGCATATGCAAATTTTACAAATTTTCACTTCAATTTTATCTTTTGAAACTCGACTTGGCAACGATGGTTTGATTTTTGCATTCCATATATCATTCTAATAGTTAGGAATTACAATTTCGTTTGAAATTAAAATTTTGTTCATCTAAAAGTCAAAATAATGTTTTTATCCTTAAATTCTAAAATTATCTTTTTACCTTTAAGTTTTATTGTTAGGTTAAATGATGGTTGAAAAATAAAATTGGGTAGTACATAAATATAAAGAAATTTATACAATTTTTATAATTTGGTACTTGTAAAACTCTAGCTTAACTATATTCTAGAGAATATAATATTTGCACAAATTGCAAATGATATGCTTCCATTTATATAACATCTTGCTAGAGATGTTCACTGGGAAAAAACCTATCAGTGAAATGTTCATAGATGGTTTGAGCATTCACAGATTCACTTCAATGGCTTTGCCTGAACATGTAATGGATATATAGTGGACCCATCAATGTTCTTTGAGTAGGATGAAGAAGATGTTGATGATAAGAGAAACAAAGATGACATTGAAGACAGAGAAACAACTAAAGAAGAGCGCCATCTCAATGTTAGTAGTAGAATAAAAGATTGCTTGATATCAATGTTCAAAATTGGATTGTTGTGTTCTACAACATCACCTAATGAGCAGATGCCAACAAACGTTGTTGTCAATGAAATGAATGCAATTAGAGGCACATTTCTTAAATTGAAGAAGGGAAACAAAAGAAGAATGAACTAGGTATGTTAACTCATTTTATTTTCTTCTCAACAAAAACTCATTTGATTTGATTAATGGGCATACATATTTTTCACTTCTTTGTAAATGAACAATAATAATATAAAATAACAACATAAATGAGAAAATTTTGAAAATTTGAAAAGAATATCAATCTCCTTGGTATTACAACAAAATGTCACAACATTTTTATAACAAGCGAGATATCATTTCAACATAATTCGAAAAAAAAAATTAAAATAAAATAAGATAAAGATTTTAATGGGACGACCTATCACAACTCAAAACAAAGATATTGTTAAAATATTGTGAGATTTTGTTGTCTCAATCTCTAGTCCCTAAACTTTTATGTACTTTTATTTAACACCGGAATAGAATTACTGTTTGTTCATGTTTTTGCAAGAAAGTAATTACAGTTCTTTCATTCTTTCATTCTTCACTATTTCTATCAGTGACGTAGCTGTTCCGTTATTAATTAATTTATGTGATTGTTTTTTAGAGTGACCGTATTGGATGGAGTTGAAGTAATGAACCCCCTAGATTGGGTAATATTTCCGATCCTCGTGATGGCTACAAATTATAGGCTTGTGACATTCTACTGTGTTCTTTACAGTGTACACAAATCTGCCTCAGCCATTGTCATTGCTTTCCATGTCAAAGGTAATTTAGATCAATGGCTTCCTGTTATTTGTCAATGACATTTCTTAAACCATATTACTATATTTATTGTTTTTATAATGGATTGTACGATTGCTCCTTTAATTGTAATATGTGTTTCATACTTTATTCCTTCTTCTTAACTTAGAAATGTTTGAGGGCAGGTTAGCAGGTAATAACAATTTATGGGACCTATTTTTTTGTTATTTTCTTTTCTGGATTGTCTTTCTTAATTTGCTTTCCATCTTAATATAGCTTTTTAAGCACTAAAAAATTACCATTTTTATAGAGCCATCCATAATGTATAACTAGCTTTTGATCTAAGTCCTCGATCTCTCATGCCCTTTGTACTCACATAGACTTATCAATTTTGCATCCCGAGTCAGCCCACCGCAATGCAAGCTAGGATCATCAGGTCCTTTGGGCTCGCAGAAATTTGATTGACATAGAGATGGAGGGTCTATTTGGGATCTGCTTATTTTGTTGAAACTAAAAACTTTTTGCTGAAAGTACTGTAAATAAAAGTAAAAGTTAGCTGAAAAAGTATAGTGAGATCCATGAATAGTACCAAAAAGTGCAATGGGACTCATGAATAGTAGCAAAAATAAGCCGAATACTAAAATAAGCTAGCTTTCTAATTTTTTCCAAACACACATGAAGGCTATAAACTTATGACTAGTTCACTTGAGGTCAAGATTTTTTTTTTTTTTTGAGAAACGCTTGAGGTCAAGATTTGGTATACTCCTGTTAAGCCATATCAACATAGTATTTTAGTCCAATTCGGTCCAATTCACTCCACTTTGGTCTAGGTTCAGTTTACTCTAATTTGGTCTATTCAGTCCAGTTCAATCTATTTCGGTCCATTTGGTTCACTTCACTCAATTCGGCTCATTTTAGTCTATTTGGTCTACTTTGGTCCTTTAAGTCCACTTCGGTTCATTTTGGTCCACTTAAGTCCATTTGGTGATAACATTTGTATTCATTTAATCTGTGATATATAACTATAAGAGGTCTCCTTTGTATTGATTCATAACATTTTTTTTTCTTCTAATCTTTTGGATTGAAGCTTAACCCCTTCCCTTCAAGTTCATTTCCCTGCTTCCAAAGATCCATCAATCGAGTTGTCACTCACAGAGGATTTTCCTGCCACCATTTTTAAATAAGTCTGGCGGTTTGTGTTCTTTTCTTCTAGCCAATATGTTACATTTCCTATTCTCAAAAAAAAAAAATATATATATATATATATATATGTTACATTTCCTCCTTTTTCTGCGTTGCTAGAGCTTAATGGGTTTTGACCATAAATTGGTGAAATTTACCATTCTGAAATCCAATTGAACTAATCGAGTTCGGTTAAACCTCGTCAAACCTCAACAACAATTTGGGTATATGACAATACTAGTGAATTTGTCCCCAGTAATAGGTTTTTATTTTTTTGGCAAATCAGAACCTACATTCAATAATAGCAAAAACAGCAACAATTAAATACAAGCTATACATTGGTGACACATTGGGCTAGATGTTGGTGTCGGTACATTCAATGTGAAAAAAGGCAAAAAAGGAATGGGACAAACAGGGCAGAAAAATTATTAAAAGAAAAATCTTGGAAAGTGTTAAACACGGTGGAAAATTTATCATGGTCCAAAGTTCATCGAATATGGAAAAGAAAAAGTGGCAAACAGGGCAGAAAATATCTGGCAGAGTGTCTAACACGGTGGAAAATATCTGGTCCAAAATATTTGATTTGAATAAAGCGGTATTTGCATGTGAGACTCCAGCATTTAGCCAGAAATCCTAGCCATTAATTGCTGCCTATTTCTTGAACCCCACCTCTCACAAATCACAATTCCTATTAAACTAGGTTATCTTTTTTGTCAAAGAAATGATTGATTAATTAAGAGTCTTTTTTGACAAATCACAACTCCTATGGAGACTCATTTCAGTTCAGTCAAAAGAGGAAAAAATAAATCAAGAAATGAAAACTGGCTGGACACGGCATCTAAATTCTACATCCACGGAAATTTCCAATGACTTACCAAAGTTATAGTAGTATTGGACACGTTTTAGCAGAATTGACAATCAAGTCAATTTTGTCAATTTTGCTTTTATTGGTTTTTATTCTCTCTTACGTCTCAGCTTCTCATGCTCTCTTTTGCGAGTGGATATTTTGTATTATTTTAATCGGTGATATGTTAAAATAAAATATAAGATATTGAGTGGATTGTTAAATGTGATGCTAAAATAGATAAAAGAGGTGTTTGAGGTACTAAAAGCTATATTTTTTAGCACCACCGATATGAATGTTCTATAGTTTTAGCATCAACCACTAGGATACTCCACACTTTGATGATCATATTGAAAGATAATTTATTTATTCTCAAAAGGAATAGATATTTTAACAAATAAAGTGTGTGTGTATATATATATATATATTAAATAAATTAATAATTTTAACAATGGAGGATGGTGATGAATTCAAACCTTAAACATCTTTGTCGGAAAAAAAAAATACTAGTTATCATATATCAATAAATAAATAAAGTTTCTTTTTTAATTTTAATTATAAATTGATATATTTGTAGTTTTTCATTGCATGCTTTTATTGTAATTAGTCTTCCCTCAAACTAAAATATATATGTTTTTCGAAATTTAAATTTGTTTGTTTATACAAGTACTTGAAGGAGACAACGCCTTAAATTTAATCGCTCAAAATAAAATATATATGTAGTAGTTTGTTTATACAACTAGTCTCTTTCGTGATTAAAAAGCAATAAAACTTTTCCCAGGAAAATTATTCCTCAATAAATGGGTTATTGCCTACCACACTTTCACAGCACCTGAATTTGACTTCCAATTCCTTTCTAAAAGAATTAACAATTCTAATTTGATTTTCGATTCCAATCCAACTTAGTTGGTGTACCGTATAATTGGTTCTTGAAGTTACAGGAACTATCCCAGCTTTGACACCAAACATTTCTTTTCTCTAGATTGTAAATGTTGTTTTTTTTTTTTCTTAAAAAAATTGTAATGTCCTCAATTTAGTTTCTCCTGGACAATTCATAAGGAAGCTCACCTAGTTAGCTAGGAAGCATCCTGGAACTTCTAAAATGATAATTTTGTCCTCGGGTACAATTTCGATCAATAATGAGATTTTTATTTCATAGTTGTGAAATCAAAAATAAAGTGTTTGCAACGCCCCAACTTGTATTTCTAAATAATTCATTTGTAATACAGTACTAAATTTTATCTCATCCATTAATTTATAGCAATTCTTCTCTTTTTTTTTTCTATCTTTTTTGGACTTCAAACCAACAGTATACCAACCTTTGTTGCCTTCCCCCCAAAAAAAAAAAAAAAAAAAAAAAAAAAAAAAAAACCCTTTGTTGCCTTAAGTCAATCGGTCGCTATAAATAAACCCGTGAACTAACCTCTTAATTTTTAAGAATATATAAATAAATAAAACATATTTCCTGATAAAAATTATTCCTCAAGGCTCAAGAAATGGGTCGTCGCCTACTGCACTTAATTACAGCATTTAGAAATTTTAATTCCAATTCCTTTCTATCAATTCTAATTTGATTCTCGGATCTGTTTGAATATAACTTATTTTGCTGAAAACTGAAAACTGAAAATTGAAAACTGAAAATACTATAACAAAATAATTTTTAAATATATGAATAATACCGTGGGACCCATTTTTAATATTTTTTTTTCTGAATAAAGTGGTTGTAGGTCTTGTGAACAATGCGTAAACAATACGTGAACAGTTATCAACAGTGCTAATTATCCCTGAAACACGTGGAAAAAAAAAAAAAAAAAAAGGGAAAAGGCAAATCGTGAAACACGCAAAACGTGAATCAAAACACATATTTTGATGGAGACAATCTTACGGCAACTATCCCAGCTTTGATGGTACTCTTTCCTTCTGTATAAATTGTAATGTTCTTTAGCTTCCCCTGGACAATTTACAAGGGAGCTCTCCTCCAGTCCTTCAATTTCTTTCTATCAATTCTCATTTTACTTTCAATTCCTCACCAACTCAATAGTGCACTTTTCTTCTTTATAAATTGTAATGTTCTTTGGCTTCTCCTGGACAATGCACATGGAATCTCTCCTAGTCCTAGTTAGCAAACAAGGCCATCATCAGTGTTGGGACTTAAACTTCTTCAACTAGTCTAAAGTCAATACTGTCTGTCCGGTACGTATGATCCCTCCTTTGCTTTATAATATATATATCATTATATCTTCCATCATAGTATGAATATTGGATACACGATAAATTTTCTCATATTTCACGGGTTACCGGCATACTGCATTTAACGTCTAAATTTTATTAAAATTATCCTAGTCAAAAATCAAAATGATGTTTTTATCCTGAAATTCCAAAATTATCTTTTTACATTTAAATTTTAATGCTAAATTAAATGACAGTTAAAAAATGGGGTACTACATATATAAAGAAATTCATACGATTTTTTAAAATTTGTTACCTGTAAAATTATGGCTTAACTGTATTCTAGAGGCGATATATACCTTTAACCCTTTAGCAAACTCAACCAAGTACGAGAAAATATTTTGTTAATAAAAACAATCATATCATGTCCTTAAGCCAACCTCAATTCTATGTTTTCCGATGATTTTGTCCTAATTTCTCAACAAGCAGCTACAAATGGACCAACTATATAATATTTGCACAAATTGCAAATGATATACTCTCATTTAATTTTTATATATATAATAATAGGTGAAGCTAAAAGAAACTTAAATTAGAATTCCAAATTAGAGTTTCCAATTTTGTGCCATGTGTCTAGATTTATTTGGGGACCATATTATAATTAATTTTCCACTCAAGTTTGTGTCATATGTCCACTTAAGTTTTTGAGAGATGCTACGTCTACAACATTTTTACAACAAATCACAGGTGGTTAGTTGTTATTGGTTCAAATTTAAAACTAACACTAAGATTACTTTTTTGCCCTAACAATAACAACCAATAACAACCTGTCATTTAGGATTTGTTGTAAAAATGTTGTAGACATATCATTTCTCTAAGTTTTTTAATCTTTGTGCGAAAGTGAGTTAATGAGTGCAAAATACTAAAAATCTAATATTAATAAACTATAAATTTTAAAATAAAAAAAACTAATCACATATACTCAATAAAAATCATTACACATTCTATCTTATTAAAAATTAAAAAAAAAATGATCATAAGTAGTATTAAATTTGGGTAAGAATTATAATATGTGACTAATTATGTTTACTTTTTAAAATATATATATATATATATATAATTTGACAAATTATTTATATTTTTTATGATAAAAATTGTGTTCAATTTAAATGTATTCATATTGTGGGGCCCAAATGATTTATGGGCCAGGCCCATCTACCCGGGGAGAATCCGAAGGCCCAAGCCGAGGAGGGCTATGGCCCAAACTCGACAAAATAGCCTATGGATACCGCCGAGGACAGCTCAGTCCTCGGCAGACCCAAAGTCCCCCCTGAAAGAAGGGTAAAAACGGTATAGGACTGAAACTTGGAAGAAAGATCTAAAATATCCAGGGAAAGCTGCCCTTACTGCCATTCAATGCTCTGAACCTGACAGAGCCGCATTCTTTGGCTTTTACAACCACCCCCAACGACTTTGAATATGGGCTGATGGGACAAGTATCAATCTTGGAAAGGTTGACCCTATACGTGGACGAAGGACAATGAACGCAGGCAAATATAAAAGGAAAAATAAGTAACCTAAAGAAGGGGGTTGGGAAAAATGGCCAAAAACCAGAGCCTCCCAGCCCACCTCCAGGAGAAAGACTCCAGGGGTGAAAGAAAACTTAAACTTGTACGAACACCACGAAAAACCCACCGCCTGTCGATCAAGGCCTAGCCTTTCAAACCCACGCTCTACAAATGATATTGTTAGGGCCTTCTCACGTGCGAACCCGACACTGTTACGGTCCGCCACGAATCGTGTCCTTACAATTGGCGCCGTCTGTGGGAAAGGCTTGTGTGTTGGCACAGGCGGTAGGTCGAAGTAGTTCCTTCTTTATTCCTAACAATTGGTTATAGAGTTTCAGCGTAAAGTTCCGTTAGGGGCTATGCTTCTTGATTAGGGGCTACGTTTGTCAGCGTTAATCGCGCGAATAATTCTAGGGGCTTGGCCGAGGAGCTAACTCCCGTAAAACCAAGTTCCAGTGCCAAAGAAAACTAGGTTTTGGACAGAACCAGGGCATTGTATGGTCCACGGACTCAAGCCTATGGGGAAACCAACTACCTGGATGAGGAAAACTAGGTTTTGGACAGAACCAGGGCATTGTATGGTCCACGGACCAGACTACCAGGTTTTGGGCATTGCATGGTCCACGGACTCAAGCCTATGGGGAAACCAACTACCTGGATGAGGAAAACTAGGTTTTGGACAGAACCAGGGCATTGCATGGTCCACAGACTCAAGCCTATGGGGAAACCAACTACCTGGATGAGAAAACTAGGTTTTGGACAGAACCAAGGCATTGCATGGTCCTCGGACTCAAGCCTATGGGGAAACCAACTACCTGGATGAGGAAAACTAGGTTTTGGACAGAACCAGGGCATTGCATGGTCCACGGACTCAAGCCTATGGGGAAACCAACTACCTGGATGAGGAAAACTAGGTTTTGGACAGAACCAAGGCATTGCATAGTCCTCGGACTCAAGCCTATGGGGAAACCAACTACCTGGATGAGGAAAACTAGGTTTTGGACAGAACCAGGGCATTGCATGGTCCACGGACTCAAGCCTATGGGGAAACCAACTGCCTGGATGAGGAAAACTAGGTTTTGGACAGAACCAAGGCATTGCATGGTCCACGGACTCAAGCCTATGGGGAAACCAACTGCCTGGATGAGGAAAACTAGGTTTTGGACAGAACCAAGGCATTGCATAGTCCTCGGACTCAAGCCTATGGGGAAACCAACTACCTGGATGAGGAACCAACTATTTAAAAAAAAAAAAAATGGCACATAAACCTCAAAAATCCGAACGATGGCACATAAACCTCAAAATCCATCCGAAGAGAACTCCGCGTTAACAGATGGGTTAATACCTTGATTGCGCGGATTCCTCGGTCTACCCTCTGATCCCCAGTATCAAAGGGGTTGATGCGATACGGCGCAACGTATTACCCAAAAGCACAACCAAAGTCCCTCGCTACTCGGCTACCCTCTCGGACGAATTACTTAGAGTTTATCGTTCTCGGACATCGCTCTAGCATGCATCGCGCAGCACTCAGCGGTTATCCCGGTTAGTTCCAAGAGTTTAATTTATTGATGATTAACCTTGTTATGCTTGATAATATTTGTAAGTTTAAACTAGTAGGAATCTGTGTTAAAGCATTTTTCTGCCTGGAATATCATTAAGGGCAAGCTTATATTTAATATTCATGTATAAAGTAGTTGTTACGGAGAAGAAAGATATGTATAGAGAAATAGACACATATTTTATTAAGACAAAGGAACAGTACAGTGTACAATGAAAAGCTGAAACAAAGCCTACATTGAAGCTAACTACGTATGTAACGAAAAGTACAAGAGAGTGAAGATAAAGCCGAGGAGGTAGCACAGAGGAGAAGTTGGCTACTGCCTCGAGACCTTATTCCTCCTCAATGCTTTTGCACGCCCATAACTCAGGCAGCAAAAGAACCCAACTTGGGGCCTGCACCGGTGAAGAAAAGGTGCAGGGAACCTGACCTCAAGCTAACACCATCTACAGAAAAGGTGCAGGGAGCCGGAAGTTGGGGAGCCCCCGCAAAAATTTGCCTGCTACAAGGCAGACGGCGCTGATGGCGGAAATTCCTTCTTCTGACATACCAAAAATCTGGCATGACCAGAACCTGCTTCGGATTTTGACTAAAAGAAGGAGGAATACCATCTTCCTCCTGTCAAGACGGAGGACTGGCTTGAATCTATGTCATCCTTGTCCATACCATATCACCTTGAGGATTCGGTGCCTCTGAAGCGTGCGGAGACCTTTCATCCCCATCCACGCCTCAAACATCTTGCTTTGAGGCAGTGGCACTAGAAAGAGAGATCGCGGATATGGAAGAAATTTGGTTCTGAAGGGAACAGGAGAGTTCATGTGCAAGTGAAGTGATCCCCTATCCCATTTATACCCAGAAGTAAACCGGTGGCATTTAATTCACGCAGCGTCCCAAGGAACGCTACAGACAAAACGTCTCTGGCTCGATTTCCAACGTCGTCTGCAACCCTGAGGTTAAAGGAGTCTCGAGAAGGCGCACCTCGAACACTGGGACGCCAAAAAGTACCGCGTGATCAAAGACTATGGAAATACCTCTTAATTTGTGGGCCCAGTAAATTCGCGGCCCAGGCCCGTTCAGCACATGGGCCCAGGGACAGAACCAAGGCCTTGCATGGTCCTCGGACTCAAGCCTATAGGGAAACCAAGTACGAAAAAGAAAAAATCACAAGTTTTGGACAGAACCAAGGCCTTGCATGGTCCTCGGACTCAAGCCTATGGGGAAACCAAGTACAAAAACGAAAAAACCACAAGTTTTGGACAGAACCAAGGCCTTGTATGGTCCTCGGACTCAGGCCAATGGGGAAACCAAATACTTGGACAAGGAAAGGTTTGAATTTCGTAAGATGGGTTACTTGATAAAAATGTCAGGTCACTTCATCCACGGCTTAAACACCATAAAAAGGTTAAGACCAATAAAGTTGTGAGGAAGGTGGTGAAACGCCCCAGCATTTAGTCGTATAAGAAGGCTGTTCATTTGGTGGGTGATATATCTTCAAATGGTTATTCCTCACACGGCATCAAACCTTCGTTTTACTCCTCGGCTAGCATGGGGTAAGTACTACTTTTCACTGGTCGGCCTTATTGTGCCAAGCGTTTCTATTAAAGTTATGGCGACATCTTTTTATTATCAAGTATTTTGGTCTTAGTCTTCATTGATTTAGATGCTATATTATTGTGCCGAGCAGCGTTTATAAATTTTTAAAAAAAAAAAAGGGCATAGAGACAAAACATGCGAAATAAAATAACAACAACTTTTATTAATACGAAAAATTATTACAACGTACAAAGAGGGACTCAAACGAGCCTATACAAAATGTGAACTGCCTAAGCAACAATTACATCCGTAGTACAGATAAGTAAACTGTCAGGCGTCTTTTAAACTCGTCTTCAAAGTCTCTCCAATCTCTGCCTCAATACTGCTCATATTACGATAAGAACCTTCTTTGGGAAAAAATGAAGGAGAAGGAAATAGTAAGGAAGAAATCAATGAAGAAGATGGAGGAGATGAATGAAGAAAATGGAGGACATGAGTAAAGAAGGAGGAGAAGAAGAGAGAAGAGATGAAAAGAAAGAAAAAGGAGCAAAAGAGGGAGAATTGAAAGCACCAGGATGGAACTGGTGCTGGGAAGACTAAGAAAGGGAGACGGAGGATAGCACCAGTGAAGGAAGAGAGGAAGAAGTAGAGACACTTAGTCCCTGCCTCGATCCTGACTCCCAACACACTGGAGCCACACTAGGTATGCTCATAGGAGAGCGGTTGGTACTGATGATGGGTGTTCTCGACTCGGTCACGCCGAAAGTTTGACGTGACAAGTCCCTGCTTCGGATTTTGACTGAAAGAAGGATGAGGTTGATTTTGAGTCTTCGCCATCCCTGTCCCGATCGAGCCATAATGAGCTTTATTGGAACATGGCGTTTATGGGAGGGGTCTGGCTCCTGCATCACTCGTTGTTATGGTAAAGTGTATCACGATTTAGTTTATAAACCAGTGGGTAAAATGAACCCTAGGGGAGGCCAAGTATTTCAAATCTCAGAAAGATGAAAAGGAATTCTTTACAAAAACAATAACCTCCTCCCTGCCTTCTTATACAGAGGGTGGAGCGGGAGACATTTAATAGGTTCAGATCTCCAAAGGAATCTGTCAACACAAACATGCCGGTTCCGTTTCTCCACCCCATCAAAACAAACCGCCGAATTAAAGTAGTCTCGTAAATAGTGGTCATTAAAAGCACATTTTGGGATACCCAAACGATAAGAACGCATCAAGCGCGAAATCAAAAACTGTCTCATAGACCGGTGCATTTCTTGGACAGATGAAGAGCCGCCAGCATTATTAATAGGCCAAATTGATTGGGCCGCAGGAAGAGGTTCGGCATCACCAAAACCCCCCTTTCCAACCAAAAGGTTGGACAGCCGGGTTTTGAGGGGCTATTGTGGGGCCCAAATGATTTATGGGCCAGGCCCATCTACCTAGGGAGAATCCGAAGGCCCAAGCCGAGGAGGGCTATGGCCCAAGCTCGACAAAATAGCCTATGG